>NW_022146289.1:147627-386962 GCF_002938485.1 Sitophilus oryzae | reverse complement strand
GGGTTTGTAAGGGGGTATGGGAGGGGGTTAAACATTTTAAAAAATCGTAACTCCAAAATTACAGTAGCTAGGAAAACGCGGTTTTCAAATTAAGATTAGGAATAATATTTGCAACAAAATTTGTAATAACATCAAAATCAGTCAAAGTCGCAGTTTTCGAAATATTAACATATTTTAGTATGGACGGCTATACGTGCCTCCCGGCGCCAATTTTTTTTCTAAAATTTTCTGTTTTAACTAACTTATATTTTTGTTTCGTTTAAAAAGCGAGTAGAAAATATTTTTTCATGAAAAACACATCCTTGCCAGAAATAAACATAAAGATTATTATAAAAAAATGAGTACGAGAAGATTTTAGAAAAAAAAGATCTAAATAATAAATATAAATAATAAAAAAAGATAAAATATACGAGGCTTCTATGTTTACTTATTTCTCTGGCAGTACGACCGTTTTACTGAATCTGGGACATTGACAGGAAGCAAGCGTGGTACGGGGCTTTCACAAAAATCGCCTTATACGCAAGTAACGTGGTCGGTACTACTTGTTGGAACTTTAAATTCTAATCGATAAAAAAAGGAAATAATTATAAGTACCGCGTACTACATCATCGAGTGGGTTCTGACGCAATTAGAACATATTAATATCCGTTTTACTGTTTTTTCTTTCATTTTTTTTCTGTTCTGGTTTCTAAGTTTTCTGTTATTAAACAAAGTTCAAATAAAATGGCATATTCAAAAGTTTGATCGATGAGACGTATCGCTGAAATTTGGTAGTCTTTTGTAAAATTAAAAAAAAACTTTTCTGATAAAGTATTTTCAAAATTCGACCAATTAGAATTAGAATTAGAATAAGTGGGAGGGGGGTTAATCTCTGCGACCTTAGAGATCTATTGTGTCCCCCTTTCTTGAGTTATAACTCACCATACAGTCCCAGGACTTCCTACGGAAACCCGTGTCCCTCACAGTCGAGGAGCTACGACCCAGGCCGGGTAGACGAAACGGTAGCTTGTGTCGCCTGTTGGGTTTAGAGGTAGGAGGTAGGCTCCCGACCCTTGGAGGAGGTGGTAGCTTGTATGCCACTTGCGGAGGATGGTCTCACGCAAGTGTCAGCCACCTTCCTGTAGTTCTCTTTGGGTTTGGCCCCTTGGAACTTTCATTGTTACTGTTCCCAGTGTCGCTAGGGGGTTTCCCACAGCTTCACCGGTGATGTTTTATTACTATTATTATCACATCTCATAGTGTTCCTATGAGTCGCTAGGGACAGTCGGTCCACTTCTACAGAGCCCCGCATGTAGAAAGTAAGGGGTAAATACAATGGGATGCCCCCGTTGTCCCAAGGTTGAGGCTGTCCGTAGCCCCGCCCGGTGTCGTTATATGTCTTGGTGCAATTCCCTGGCCACGACACTACAGTCAGGGACAAGACGATGAGTGAGATGCTTTTTAGACCAAGCCAAGTGCTAGAGGGGATTCCCCCCAGCACCTGACCAGGAGCTTCCCCACCAACGACAAGGTCTTGCATCTCCTAGGGGAAGAAATTCGACCAATAATCATATTGGTTCCAATTCAAATCTCGAATGCCACTTTATCTAAAGAAGAAAACATTCGACCAATGTGTACTACCAGTCATAACATGCATGCAAAACCTGGACACTTAAAACGGACATTATAAGGAAACTACAGGTCGTACAACGCTCAATGGAACGAAATATGCAGGAAATAACCAAGAGAGACAGATCGGGAAAGTTAGCAACTCATTGAAAGGAGGAATTATAAAATACGATCCTGCTTGGACTGCTACAATCCTGCTTTATCCTGCTTCAAATCCCAACCCAGCCACACCTACGAATTTCGAGCTATAGTTACTTTTATTTTGGTTGCTATCTTCCCAGTTGGCAACACATGAGAAGCAGAATCGCCAAAACTGGTTCCTGCTTGCGCTGCGCTGCTCTAAATTTCATCCCCGCAACACTTACTATTTTTAAGATACAGCAAGTTTAAGTCTGATTGGTGACGTCATACATAGCAACACAATAAAAGCAGGATGGCTGAAACAAGTTCCTGCTTTGGCTGCTATAATCCTGCCTTATCCTGCTTCAAACCCTATACCAGCAACTCTTGCCGTTTTTGAAATACATACATACATACATTGCAAATTAAATAAAAGCCTTTAAAAACATTTTTAAAAACAAGCTTTTATTTAAATGCTCTAAAAAGAAGAAAATAATTTTCTGTAACACTTTTACTATCACCTTATAATCTCATTACACAATTTATATGATATAAAAGCTTGTTGCTGACTTGTCCGCTAGGGCACGGAACGAAACGTAAAAAACAAAACTTTAAGGATAGATTGACCGTCAAAAATACTTACGTTGCTTAAAAAAAACACAAAATAACACAAATCACACTTGTGATGGTGCGTTTAGACTTGAGCACGCATTGGCGAAAATAAAATGGATGACCAAGAAATAGTCGAGGCTGCAGTCATTGTTATGCACAGCTTAATTATTAAAAAGGAGAAAAATCGAAAACATCGTCGCTGGTGGCAAACCCAAATTTTTAGAAATCGATATAATTTACTGCAACAAGTGGCGGATACAGAGGGGGGGGGGCTCCCCTAAAATCCATAAATTGGGTTAAATATTAGGCTTTTGGGTTAAAAATAGCGCCCTAAAAAGCATATTCTACATTATTTTTTATTTGGCCGACGGCGGACCGACACCTTTTGATAACAATATGGTACCTACGTACCTACAACCTGGGAAGCGAAATCCATATGTATGAACCAGCCATAAAATGTCACCGAGTAGTTACTTTTTAAAGGATTCTAAATCCAGTTAGTATATCTACGATTACAACACCGTTATAATAGTGATTACAGCCTGGGGTAAATTTTAAATCTTTTTATATTATTTGGTATGTTATATATTGGTTTGGTATGTTCTATTGGGAGTGCCTCAGCTGTATGTCAAACGTACTGCCTCGCCAGAAAAAGTGTCATTTTTACTCCTAATAAAACAATATGCTAATTTTTCTAATTTTGACAGTTAAAGTGACACTTTTCATAATCCTTTGACGTTTTGAATTATGTTCTGTTTTGTAACTCTAGTTACGAAATGTTTATCTTTTTACAACTATTAATTAAATAAATGATTCGTCAGTAGTCGCTTAAAAAACAAAAAAGAAACAATTTTTAAGTCATTTTTTACAACATATACACGATTAAAAAATAGCATAAAGTTAATATCTGTTCATTTAAGGCAAAGCTTCAGAAATAAAAATTTACTATACATATAACTGTTTCTCCAGAAAATCCTATATGGGTAATTCGCCACTGCAAGAAAATCTACAAAATAATTATTTTTTGGAAACACTTCTGCGTTAACCCAAACGGAAAGTACTTGTCAGAAGTTAGGTTTACAGATATACAAGTTTGCCTAATAAAGAAAAAAATGCTTCACGTTTCGGAAAGTTTATTTCTTTCCGTCGTTATAAAAATACAAAGAATAAAAAAAAATATATTTAAAATATTTAAATTCAACTATTCGAGAACACTTTAGTTTTTTAAAACAGATACGTCTACAGAAACCGTTGACGTTCTGTTAAAATGACAATATATCCAAGTTAAACTTCAAAATTAACAATTACTACCTGATAACCATTACTTAATAAGGTAAAACCTAAATGCCCCAAACTTTCTGTATGATTATTTTTAATTTTTACGTATGTTATGTTCTTTAAAATCTAAGGAGCGATTGCCATACATTACTAACATCTACAAATGCATGAGCAATATATTATTTTTATTAGATTGTATTAAAAAAGCCTCTTTATTTACCAAAAAAAAATACCCATATAGGATTTTTTAGAGGGATGAATCCGCCAGATAGGTATAGACATTTTTTATATAACTGTTATTGGTAAATACTTATAGTTATGAGCCTGCACGCACTTTCATGGATTTCATCCCTCTACATGACTTCTTGGGGGTTAATTAATCAAATTATAATATGGAATACAAAAACACAAGGAACTATGTAAGAACAGACAATGTGGTTTCGGATATTTTTACCGTAAATGAAGGGCTGAGACAAGGTGGAGTCCTCAGCCCGGCCCTGTTTAATTTAGTTATGGATGACATAATAAAGGATACAAGTGCAGCTGTTACAAGAGTAGCCAGTCATAGAAATCTACAACCAATTTGGATAAAAGAATGCGTATTTGCAGATGACTTGGCAATTTTAGCTAACAGCGAAAAAGAACTGAAAAGAAATTTAGAAATCTGGCTGGAAGCTCTTGGAGAGAGAAATCTAAAAATCAGTGAGATTAAAACAAAAGTTATGATTTTAGGTAAAACAGAAATCAATATGAATGTAGAGGTAAATGACATCAATTTGGAACAAGTCGATTCATACAAATATTTGGGAGTGAACATTAGTAGCACAGGAGAACAAGAGACGGAAATCATCGAAAGAATTAGCAACATGTCCCGCTTGTATCAAGCCATTAAGAACAGTTTCTTAAAAAAGAAATCTCGAGAGCAGTGAAGATGAGTGTATACAAGACAGTATTCATACCGACGTTGATTTTTGGCTGTGAAAGTTGGGTATTAACTAAAAGATTGAAGAGTAAGATTCAAAGAATGGAGATGTTATATCTACGAAGAGTACTTGGGGTAACAAGGAAAGATAGACTAAGGAACAGCTGTATAAGAGAGGAACTAAAAGTAGATTCGATGCTGAATAAAGGTATGGATATTTGATCAGAACGAACAAAGACATATCAGTAAAAGGCGTGTGGGAAGCTAAAATGCAGGGAAAGAGACCAAGGGGAAGACCAACTAAAACATGGAAGGACACAATAGAGAAGATAGTGCAGGATAGAGGACTAACATTAACAGAAGCCAAAAGTTTAGCAAGAGACAAAAATAAATGGAAACAATTTGTGTATAGTGTAGCAATTAAGTGAATTTAGTGTAGCAATTAAGTGTCACTTTAAATGTCACAAGAAGAAAAACACCGGGTGCGTCTCAAAAGTGGCTCACCCCCTGTAACTTTTTTATTTTTTCATATAAAAAAACGAGATTTGGTACGTTAGAAGGTACGCACCTCCTATACGACATAAATTAGGATTGATTGACGTATTCAATTATTTTCGGTCACTTCCAAATTCACCGGAAATGACTACAACTTCTGATTTTTAAATGACACCCTTCATTATCATTTTACTGTATTTGATAGAAAATGACACTCTGAATAGAATGACATACCATATGCCAACATTTGGCATTCTCGTTTAAAAATCTTATTTTAAATTTCAATCTAGATTACCATTCCTTGATCCTGAGTTTTGCTGCACTATCTACTGTATTCCCCTGTACTTTTACTGGTAATTAATGTAACACCGATAATTAATATCCGAAACTGTTACTCATTTTATTCAATTATATATTTTTCTTTGCTTTGTAAACAAAATTAAATAAAATAATTTGAATCTTTTATTCAACTTAAATCTACATATTGTCCAATAACGTGTTCTATTTTATTTTAATGCATTTATAATGAATATATGTTATTATTTCGTTTTTCGATTGACTGCAGTATACAGCTTTTAGTCGTTGTTATATCCTACAATAAAATATTGTTTTAATTAATGAATGGTTTTTCTTTGAATGTATGCAATATTAAACGGTTCTAAACAATGTTTTTATATTTTTTAATTTAAAATTTATAACATTGTTCTCTGCCAGTTAATGTATTTACGAGTACATGAATATTGAATGAATTCCGACATAGTTTTCCACTTAAATAATAAATAACTCAAAAAGCTCATTGTCATGGTGCAATGAAGTCCGAATTTATTTAATTGAATATATAAGTATAATTGTGTAAATTGAAATTTTTATGTCGGCATCCAGTAAAAGGGATTATTTACATTATTAAAAAATACGTTTGTTTGTGATTTAGAAGCTTTAAAATGGATTATCAGAATCTCGTAGTTCTTACGAATTCGTATTCAATGTTTTTATACTCGACGTGTTTATTGACAAGATATCGAATTAAAAAATCATAGAAAAAAAAATACGGGTGCGCTATGTACTCATCTATGTCTCATCTACGACAAGCATGCTTAGCGGTGACTGGTGCCTTTTATTCTACGCCGACAAAAGCTATGGAAACCCTACTCGACTTACCTCCTCTTCAAATTCTTTTGGAGAGAGAGGCGAGATGGGCTACATACAGGTTTCTAAATATGGCACGAGATAGCCAAGGAACAATCATGTTCATACAAAACCGACTAATAGACGAACTACAATCGGATGAGATTCTGGGAATGGTCTCGGATCTCACACCACCAATCCAACTCTTGACGCGCACCTACAACGTCCTGTTTCCGAATAGGGACGAATATGATAAGCCGAGAAACGGCTTATTACTTGCGGAAATGTATTTGTACACGGACGGATCCAAAAACGATAAAGGATCTGGCGCATGGCGCAGGAATTTACTGCAGCCAGTCCAAAGACTGAGATCTACCACAGTCTTGGAAAACACACCACAATTTTCCAAGCTGAGCTATATGCTATTTTGATTTTACTGTGTCAAATGTGTAATTAGGTAATAATAGAAGAAACGAAAGATTATTGATTGAGTGGGACCTCGAAGGAATCGGGAAATATTTTGTAGGTAAGTTAATTTCCAATTCCGATTCTAACTTTTGATAAATTTCAAGGCGGGTTTATACAACATATCAATCGTTCTAATCATAATAACTAAGAGTTAAATCAAGCATTTTTTTATCGGCCCGTTTATACAACAATTATAATATATCAATAACCGCCCATTCAGAAATGTTTTTTAGATAAAATCACCTAATCAACTTTCGTTTAGCTGAAACCAGTTATTAGAAAAAAAACTTTGTCTTTAAAAAGCCACTGTGAACCACGGAAAACACAAATTTTCCTGCGGAAATGCGCAATTTCCAAATTTCGCACTTAAGAATAACTGAAATCTGCTATAAAAAATACATTTTGCGTTTAATTTTTAATATTTTTCTCAACATATAAACACAAAAATTTTCTTGCAGAAATAAGCCGTTTTCATTTTCTAAGGAAATTTGACTTTAGAATAGCTGAAATCAGTTATATAACAAATAAATATATTTTTGCCTTTGAGAAGCATTCACGAATTGAGAAAAATAAAAATTTTCCGGCGGAAATAAACTCAATTGAAAGAAAAATGAATTTTAGACATATTTTCCACTATAAAAACACCAAAAGAAATGTGCGGTATAACCGGGGAGGTTGGCACAGAAACCAAACCATAACAAACCAAACCAAACCTATTCGCCCCCGAGTCCCGTATTCTAAAGTCAAAGCATTTTTTTATGTAAAATAAAAATAAAAAAAAATTCGCAGACACTTTTTTGTGTTTTTATGTTTAGAAAAATGTATAAAACACATCCTGAAGACTAGTTTTGATGTAACAAATTTCGGCTATACTAAAGTCCGAAAAATGAATGTGACGCATTTCCGCAGGAAAATTTTTTGTATATTTGTCTCCTAACGCCTTCTGGAACGCATATTTATATTATATATATATATATATATATATATATATATATATATATATATATATATATATATATATATATATATATATATATATATATATATATATATATATATATATATATATATATATATATATATATATATATATATATATATATATATATATATATATATATATATATATATATATATATATATATATATTTGAAAAAAAAACAATTAGGTTTTTACTAAGCTTTAAAAAATAAAACCAAATTATTAACAGTCATTACAATATAGAAATAACTTTTTAAAACTATATATGTATAAACAAAAATGAGTTATAAAACTGGAGTTAAAGTTTTTAGTTACAGCATGAGGCAAAGTTCATTGTTTTCCTGAACATGTTTTATAAAATGGATTCATACATTCTAGGCATTAAAAATAATTAACTAGGACATAACATTGTCTTTAACTAGGATAAGAATATCTCCGTAGGCGTATTCTGGTTGTACAGGAATTGCAAGTATTCTACCAGTTGTAAAGATTGTAATCAGAAATATGTTGGGCAAACTAGAAGATCAATATTAACTAGATTTAAAGAACATTTAGCTCGGATAAGATATAGTAGACCGGATAAATCTTGCGTTGCCGAATATATTGTTGATAAAGAACATTGTATAGATCTTAATAATTTAAAATTAATTAAACAGTTTCAAATTACAGGCAATTAGATGCATATGAAGGCATCAGAATTAATAAATGTAAAGATAGTATGAACAGAGACAACGGTCCAATTCCTTCTAGTTCTTTGTTCCTACTACTCTAGTGGCGGAAATCTAACTGTTACGCTCAGTGGGCTCTGACTCGGTTGGCTAGATTTTGCCACGCCCACTCAGTGCCCACTGGGCGAGTATATAAACGCTCAACTTGTAGATTGTACTTTAGTTTATAATCATCTGCTGATGATGCTAACATGGTTAGCGAAACGCGCGTCCAGTGTAAAAGTAAAAGTGTTTTGGTGTATTGTGGTGATTTAATGTTTTTATTTTGCTATCATTATCATTTTATTGTATTTGATAGAAAATGACACTCTCAATAGAATGACATACCATATGCAAACATTTGGCATTCTCGTTTAAAAAAACCTTATTTTAAATTTCAATCTAGATTACCATTCCTTGATACTGAGTTTTGCTGCACTATCTACTGTATTCCCCTGTACTTTTACTCTTAATTAATGTAACACCGATAATTAATATCCGAAAGTGTTACTCATTTTATTCAATTATATATTTTTCTTTGCTTTGTAAACAAAATTAAATAAAATAATTTGAATCTTTTATTCAACTTAAATCTACATATTGTCCAATAACGTGTTCTATTTTATTTTAATGCATTTATAATGAATATATGTTATTATTTCGTTTTTCGATTGACTGCAGTATACAGCTTTTAGTCGTTGTTATATCCTACAATAAAATATTGTTTTAATTAATGAATGGTTTTTCTTTGAATGTATGCAATATTAAACGGTTCTAAACAATGTTTTTATATTTTTTAATTTAAAATTTATAACATTGTTCTCTGCCAGTTAATGTATTTACGAGTACATGAATATTGAATGAATTCCGACATAGTTTTCCACTTAAATAATAAATAACTCAAAAAGCTCATTGTCATGGTGCAATGGAGTCCGAATTTATTTAATTGAATATATAAGTATAATTGTGTAAATTGAAATTTTTATGTCGACATCCAGTAAAAGGGATTATTTACATTATTAAAAAATACGTTTGTTTGTGATTTAGAAGCTTTGAAATGGATTATCAGAATCTCGTAGTTCTTACGAATTCGTATTCAATGTTTTTATACTCGACGTGTTTATTGACAAGATATCGAATTAAAAAATCATAGAAAAAAAATACGTGTGCGCTATGTACTCATCTATGTCTCATCTACGACAAGCATGCTTAGCGGTGACTGGTGCCTTTTATTCTACGCCGACAAAAGCTATGGAAACCCTACTCGACTTACCTCCTCTTCAAATTCTTTTGGAGAGAGAGGCGAGATGGGCTACATACAGGTTTCTAAGTATGGCACGAGAGAGCCATGGAACAATTATGTTCATACAAAACCGACTAGTAGACGAACTACAATCGGATGAGATTCTGGGAATGGCCTCGGATCTCACACCACCAATCCAACTCTTGACGCGCACCTACAGCGTCCTGTTTCCGAATAGGGACGAATGTGATAAGCCGAGAAACGGCTTATTACTTGCGGAAATGTATTGGTACACGGACGGATCCAAAAACGATAAAGGATCTGGCGTATGGCGCAGGAATTTACTGCAGCTAGTCCAAAGACTGAGATCTACCACAGTCTTGGAAAACACACCACAATTTTCCAAGCTGAGCTATATGCTATTTTGATTTTATTATGTCAAATGTGTAATTAGGTAATAATGAAAGAAACGAAAGATTATTGATTGAGTGGGACCTCGAAGAAATCGGGAAAGATTTTGTAGGTAAGTTAATTTCCAATTCCGATTATAACTTTTGGTAAATTTTAAGGCGGGTTTATACAACATATCAATCGTTCTAATCATAATAATAATATATGTATAGTAGAAAATTATTTCCAGGTGGAAATTGATTTAAACATCTTCTTCTCCGATCATGCAATGGATTTATTCAAATAGAATACGTAAGTTGAAGCAACTTTTCTAAAGACATCGCAATAAACGAACTACTAAACAACTAGCTGAAAAATTAACAAAACCTAACCAAAATTAGAAAAAAATCTTGCATTTGACACGTTGACAAACATCTCAAATCGTTACACAAAATGATCTGTTGCCTACCTATCTGCTTAAATAACTATTATCTGATCATTCTTTCTCATGAACACGCTTTAGAAGCAAGATCAAATTAGACCAGAAATGCATATATTCACATTTCAGTACTATTCTATTCCATAACCTTAGTGATTTATTCTGAAGAGAAGCAGTTAAGCTTAATAAAAATGCAGACACGTAAAATCATCACGTTAACACAGGCAAATTTCCGACAAATTCCTAAAGAATGAGAAGGAAAAGGAACAAAAGGACCGAAAACGCTCCCGGACGATTTATCTTTCGCCTATTTGAATAAGCCCAGTCGGTCGTGGGATTCCTTCGACCCTTCGAACAAGACGTTTTCCGACAAACGGACCCTTCAAAGAAAAACTACCGTTCGGGACGTCCGACATCACGTGGGATCGAGACGTCCGTATGGCCTGAAGACGTCGACGAAAACGTACACGCTTGGATACCAGCGTCGTTTGCTCTTCGACTGTTTTAACATTACAGTTGAAGAGTCAAGAGTTTTAAACGTTTCGGACATTTCTATAATTCATATCAAATAAAATTTTAGTCACGTGATTAAGCTTGACCGGCACAGCGTTGTCCACTTTTATATATTTTCTTTTAATCAAAATATTTTCGGAAACAAAAATAAATTAATCTATACTAATATATAAAATCCTTAAGTGACTGACATACTGAATAATCACGATCCTGCTCAAACCACTCAGTGTAAGAAGCTCAATTTTGGCATACAGGTTGATTCTAGGGTGTAGAGGTTCGATAAGAAGGGATTTTTCGAAATTCCAGTTCCAAGAGGGTGAAACCGCCCCTCAAATATTACAATATTTTTTATTTAAAAAACGGTCAAGTTTCCGAAAAAACGCTTAAACACGTATATTTTATTTTGTTTTTTTACATATTTTAAGATTTTTTAAAAATGTATACAGGGTGTTTCGAAAAATCTGGTCATTGATTAATCACGATCCTGCTTAAAGCGTTTGACGTAAAAAGCTGATTTTTGGAAAACAGATTGACTTTAAGGTGTAGAGGTTCGATAAGAAGGGATTTTTCGAAACTCGAATTCTAAGGCGGTGAAACTATCCCTCAAATATTAAAATATTTTTTATTTAAAAACCGTTGAGTTTTTCGGAAAAACTCTTAAACACGTATATTTTATTTTAGTGTTTTACATATTTTAATGTTTTTTATAAATCTATACAGGGTGTTTCATAAAATATGACCATTGAGTAATCACGATTCTGCATAAACTGCTTGACGTTTAAAGCTGATTTTTGGTAAACTGATTGATTGTGCGGTGTAGAGGTTCGATAAGGAGGGGTTTCTCGAATCTCAAATTCCAAGAGGGTGAAAACGCCCCTCAAATATTACAATATTTGTTATTTAAAAAAACGGTTAGTCTTTTGGGAAAACGCTTGGACAAGCATAATTTATTTGGTTTTTTACATATTTGGAATTTTTTAAAAAATCATACAGTGTGTTCCAAAAAGTTGGGTAATTTCTTAACCACGATTCTGCTTAAACTGCTTCACGTAAAAAGCTTATTTTTGGCAAACGGATTTTTCGAAAATCAAATTCCAACGAGATGAAACTACCCCTCAAATATTACCAATTTATATAATAATATCGCCATATTTTTTTTGCTCTGCTTTATCATCACCATTACAAATGATTAATTTGACGCGAACGAAGTCGCTGGTACACGCTAGTAACAAATATATAAGCAACTATTATATTTCTTTTTTTGGATTATACAATTCTTCGGACAATAGACATATATATTTTTTTAAGATTTTTTCTTGGGTTTATGGTCCGTAACAAAATATTTTTTTTAAGTCAAAGACCTTATCGTTGTTAACGTTTCGATCTTTAATAGATCTTTATCAAAACCTTTTTATTATAAACTTATAAAGAGTCTATATGTTTGTTTGATATTAAATAATGTAGTAATGTGACTATTACTGGTGTTAAAATGTACATATATACAATTTTGTTTGTCTGACGACTAAGTTTATAATAAAAAGGTTTTGATAAAGATCTAATAAAGATCGAAACGTTAACAATGATAATGTGTTTGACTTAAAAAAACACATTAATATGGCAACACTGTCGCTTTCAAGATGCACGTCTTCGATATGTCTCCGCTGGCCGAATTAGAGAAAATAAGTGTTTTATGCGTTGACCTCAGAACGATTGGAGTCTCCACCGTACAGCACTTGAAACGTAAGGGGAAATCATATCAGCCTTGTCATGAATTCGCCCATTCGGTTGCGTATCTTCCCAATTATTTCAATCAATGCCTCTACGAAACGTAGCTACGAAGCAAAGCAGAATTAGACCTATGTTGATATAAAAATATATCTTATTTTTAGGCGAGGAATCTCTCGACGAGAAATGACACATGTTTTTGAAGCACCCTGTATATTATATTAGCAATACGTTATTCAACCCATTATCGATTTCATGGTATATATTTGGATAGTGTCTAATAAGGTACACAGAGTATCTTACAATCTTTTGATGCTCAACTGCGTAAACTGCGTGAGATACGAATACGGCTCAATGAGGCAAATGTTGAGTTATTAGTAGTTCGATAGTTACTTGCCAAGAAAATGCTATAATGATGAGTTTGCGGTTTATGTAAAAAAGAAATAAATACATCTATTTTAAATTAAAAAGTATTTAGAAATGTTATATCAAATCCAACGTAAAAGCGTTCGATTTTCCACTGAAAATGTCCAAATTGGCACGTTTTATATAAAATTACAATACCTATCGTAGGGATTTTTGTCCTTGGTTTGCCAAAGTTTTCATTGATGTTGGATATAAAAACAGCTTCTCTAAATTTGCATTTTTTCCAGTGAAGTTCTCTGTTGTCAGCCCGAGCTTCCGACCACTTTACTTTGAGCTGCTGCGACAAGATCACAAATGGTCTGTAAACACTTACTTCATTGCTTCTCTTCTTTGTACCTATTTTTTGTGTTCGTCAAGTCGTACATTTAGAGTACGTTTTGTTTCTTCAAAATACGACTCACCGCACATTATTATACAAAGTACCTGGACGAAACAAGAAAACGTTTCGATGCTTTCGTTCTTCTTTTTGAAGTGAAACAGGCCGTGACACAAGGCCGTGACACAAGGCCGTGACACAAGAGGTGGTAAGGATCGTGCAAAAACTTTTAATTTGTAGCTAAGAAAAGCATTATAATAAACTTGATACAGTACTTGTGTACCAATATCCTCTGGTTGTGTGCTAGGAAGTAATATTTTATGTATATTTTCATCGATGGGTTTGTAGCTTCTGAATAACGGTCTAGGTAAAGCATCTAGCTCATTTGCCAGCTCAGAATTAGAATTTAGAGTTAGTAACTCGTATTTCCGTTGGAAGACACTGTCATATTTATTTCAAACCAATAATCAACGAGAATATGTGTATAATTTAATAAAATTACTGTAAACCACTATAAATACGAATTATAGGTTAGGTTTAAAAAGTTTTCTCTTCTTAAATAAATTTAGAGTTAACATTATTAGGCATTTGCATAAAAGTGTGTATTTTCGGTGGTATTTCACAAAATTTGCGGGCTATTGAAGACACTGAAAACGTACAGATTACAGAAATAAATTGAAAAAAATATTTATATTAAAACAGCATTATTTGTCACTTTTTCAAACATGTCCTTCAAATCCTACAATTTAATAGCTGTTAGTAAGAAGTTTTGCTTCAAATATGCGCACATAGTTACACACACTATAGCATAACCAACAAACATTTGAAGTTAAAATTACGTTAAATTAACCACTTGGACTATTATTGACCAACTGGAAATTGGTTGAAATTTCCAAGAATTGACGTTAAAATTCCCAAAGTGGGGAATAAAACTAAAGTAATTTGGAAGTTAAAAACAGGTTAACAGGTTATAATGTCTTGTATGAAACATGGGCTTTGAAGTCAAAAATAACCGACCTGAGGTCATAACATGGTAAAATAGAGGTAAATTTTACTAAAATAGTCCTAATTTATACTACCTACATTTTAACATGGAAAAGAAAGAGAAAGAATATGGTAAAGTATTTTTCTTTTTAATATGTGTATGTAAATGAATTTCCCAATAATGAACCAGGAAGACAAAAAGTGTAATAACTGGCATGGCCGTTTGAACATTAATTCAATATGGATGAAATACCTACATATATGTACTTCCTAGTAAATGTAAATAAGTTATTGGTAAGAAGTGGATTACTGGATTCGCAAGATAATTATGTCTGCGGAGAAAATTTTTCTGTGAGATGTAAATATGATAGGCCCTAAAAAATATGCGCCATTAAAATTTTATGTATTTCCAACAATTAATTTTAGAATAAATCGCTATTTCAAGGTTCTAACCTTAACTTTTTTTCAGCTAACTTCCTTGGTACACTTTTAAAGTTCTTAATTAGTTAATTTAACTTGTGGTAGGTACTATGATTCATAAACGTCTGTTTATTTTTCTCAATAGTTTAAAACAATATTACAAAAAAAAATTTTTTGAAAACAAATTTGATAAGAAAATGGCCGCTAATTGTGTTTTTAACTATTCGTCTATGAAGTTAGGTTTTCCATAATTTTAAAACTTTAAAGTCCGCTTTCTTTGTATGAAGTTAAGATTTATTTAATTTAATAACCTCAAAGGTCAAGATTTCTTGTTTAAGGTATTTTTTCTTCGAGGTGCAAGTTAAAAAATGGGCTATATTAGGTCGAATTATCGCCGGTAAAACAAGAAACTTTAATTTTCTTTGAGTGACAGTGACAGTTGACAATGATATTTTATACTAAGTTCGGTGATTACATCTTCGAGCAATCCGATTAACTTTTCACAGTAATCATGTGTCCTAAAATGAGAATCTTTATTGAGAGTCACGTGACATGTAAAATTTTTATCCTTTTGCTGGCCGATGCAATTACCTAAACTGGCCTAAACTACAACCTAGAACTCTAACTAACTAGAAAACTAAATTAGTTTTCTTTGCTTATTATTTTTAAAAGTTTTTGGGATTGTGAGTTTTATTACAGAGGACTTTTTATTTTTATTGCACATATTGGACACGTTTACGATTGTGGCGGTAATAAAAAAGAAACGCATTGAATATTCTTTCGTTCCCAACCTGTGGGAACAAGGTAATGTGCTATGACGTAATAATCCCTCGAAAACTTTTTTAAACGGAAATCACCCCGAGGAAATTAAAAAAGGTAATTTTTAACCTGCCGTATGTTTGACTTTCTTCCAAGTCAAAAAACTAAGTTACTTTTACCTTTGAAGGATAATAGCGACTTATGAGGTCGAAATAAATTAAATTTTCAACCTAATTTGAACTCCTCCAAATAAGGTCTAATTTAAAGTTATTAAGAACTAAATTTTAACCTAACTTGAAAACCAAACAATGCCTTCGACCCCCGAGACAAATTTGAGGTTATAATAAAGTAACATTTCACCTACTTTAAGTCCCTGTAGTCTTAATGCCCTCAATACGTTCTCAGTAACTACATTTTAAAAATGCCAGCTAACTCCGACGTTGCTACGTTTCAAAGGCATAATTTTAGGTTAATATTAACTAGTTTACGACCTCATTTTTAGATTTCTCGCACTTTATTTCCTACAAGAAATTTATTAAGTTAAGTATAAGTAAAATTCAACCAAATAGTGGTTAATTTTCCGTGGTCAATGTTTTTTTCTCCTTCCTATGCTACTTGGGTAGCACACTGTTTTTTTTACGGCGCTTCTTAAGGTGCGTATTCATTATCCGCACGAACGAACGAACGAACGAACGAATGTTCGCTAGTGGTATGGACGGGGACCGCACGATAGAACCGCACGAGAAGACCGCACGCATTTCTTGTCGAATTTCCGTGGATTCACCATTCGCCAATACTATCGAGGTAATAGTGCTATGGATTGCGACGAAGAAATAATAATAATTAGCGCCTGTTATGTAGTAATAAAATTGCTTTCAAAAAAACAACGGCGAAAAAAACGTTTTTGGGAAAGGCGATTATACCAAAGCAGATTAAGATATCGTGGAGTGGATATTCTAGAAGACCTTAGAACAGATGATCATCGACATTTTCACAAGCAGAATTTCATATGACGATTTTCAGTGGTTATTAAATAGAATTCAACATAAAATCTGTAAACAAAATACAATGTTTCGAAAAGCAATACCTGCAGCAGAACGACTTGCTATCACTCTTCGATTTTTGGGTACCGGAGACTCTTATACTAGTCTTCAGTATTTATTTAAAATCTCGAAACAGTTGATATCACATATAGTTCCGGAGGTGTGTAGAGCCATCATAGAAACATTACAGGAGTATCTTAAGGTAAGCAAAATTTTTAAAATATATATGTTTATTAAATGGTGTAGGAATTATACAAGGTGGGCAGTTTATTATGGCTCTATATACAGGGTGGCGCACCTCATTTGCCTCGGTTGATTATACGAAAACGGAAATATGTAGAAACAAAATATTTTATGAGTGTATGTGGGGAGGCAATGTCAAAAAAGTGTGAAAATAGTAAATTCTTATGTGAAAAGCCAAAAAGTCTTAAAAATAAACAATTCTTAACCATAACCTCAAAAATGCAGATCTCCTGTCAACTTTCTTTATTTTTTATTTATTCATTATTTTCCTAGTGACGTCACAGGTGGTATGAGCGAACTGAACGAAATTGGAGCCGCTATCGATCATACCTTGTATTCTTTGTACCATGACGTCTAAACGCCTTTGATGTACCGACTCGAAGCGGATGGTCGAGCGCACGAACGAACGAACGGCCGCATGCGTTCGGTCCCTGTCTAAATATACCGCACTTTCATTCGTTCGTTCGTTCGTTCGTTCGTTCGTTCGGATAATGAATACGCACCTTAAATCTGAAAGCGCACGCAGGCAACGCCTTTGATGTACCGACTCGAAGCGGATGGTCGAGCGCACGACCGAACGAACGGCCGCATGCGTTCGGTCCCCGTCTAAATATACCGCACTTTCATTCGTTCGTTCGTTCGTTCGTTCGTTCGGATAATGAATACGCACCTTTAGAGTCGTTCCATATTGAAGAATCATGTTTGGACTCCGCCTTATACATGTATTAAATACACAGCAAAAAAATAATACAAAACAACACGAAAATATAAAAACATGCATGTCGCGAAATGTCGCACAAAATATAATTGTTTTCTTCAGCCTTCCCAATATCCACCAATTTTCTCTCTGAAAATATAATAACATCAACTTGTAGAGAAAATATGGCAATGGGTACATAATATTTGTATTGTCATATTTTCTTTTATAGACTAAGAAAAAAAAACAAATAAAATCAGGGAAATTCGTGTTTCCCATATAACTTGACTAAAGAAAACTCAATATTTTCCAAGGAAATATTAAAATTTCCCAAGCTCCTTTTTTTATTCTTAATATAAAAAGTGGACCCAAAAATAAAATTTTACGGTTTGTTTCCCTTTTTAAATTCATTCATATGGCGTGGCGGCGTTTTATTGGCCCGCATACAGTATTTCATGGAGGATCCCTTGTTTAATGTGGGTGACGCGCACTGGCACATTTTTCTAAATCGTGGCCAAAATCTAAAATATGAAAGTTGATTTGCTTCTAAGCTAAAATGTTTATTAAATTGTTTGGTTGTGAAGGTACATTATACTACTAGCTTAGACCTTTAATGATTATAACATATAACCGTTGATTGAAAAAATAAGAAGATGCACAACTTTATGAGCGATTTTGTGGCACAAAACCTGTCTGTGATGTAGTTGGCGATACGGTCGCCGATAGTCAACCTGTCCGAGATTTAGTTTAGCCCTGCGCCGCAGCGCCCTGGTAGTCGTTTACAGCGCAGCGGATAAAGAATACTGTACTGTAGTTCCGCTTTCAGACAGAGCGAGTGGTTGCCGGAGACAGTGTTGCCAGAACTATGGATTTATCTGTAGATTTACGGATTTTAGGTATAGTACGTAAGAATTGGGAAGATACGCAACAACAAACTCTAACAAGGCTGATTTGATTTCCCCTTACGTATTAAGTGCTGTACGGTGCAGCTTAGCGAAGGCATATCGAAGACGGTGAGGAACTGAAAGCGACAGTGTTGCTATATTAAAATATGTAATATCTGTAATATGAAACGGACGACAATATCTTTGGATGAAAAATCCGCGTTTATGTATTGAAACTTTATTCGTGTTAAACATAGAATAAATAAAAAAAAATAAAAATTCTTTTGTAGATACTGAATATTTCCTATGATTGAAAAAAGTAATTTAGTTAGCTTGTAAATGATGACTATTGACATTTAACATAATACTTTACATATGAAATAACAGCAATCATCATTTCCAAGCCAACTCTGATGCCGTTCTTTGTTTAATCATATCCGTATTATAGTCCAGTCATCTTAGAGGTTTCACCTCGGAATTCGAGATAACCGGCTGTAAACTCGTATAAACCTTTAATTTAACATCCTAAAACATGTCTCAAAACCTACATATGATAGCGTGTGCGCGACTTGTCGATAACTGGGGTCATAGGTCAAAAAATTGATTTTTCGCGCATTTTTTGCAAATATCTCGTTCCCTTTCACATTTAGGCTATTTGTATTTATTATAAATATTGTAGAGGATAAAATTCTCTACAACTTTTGTTTTCAATTTTTTTTTGTACTTCAAGCCGTTTTTGAGATAGAGGGCGGTGAGCGCGCAGTCTTTCATTACGTACGGTTCATCATTCAAGTTCAACCTGTAGTCTTGGTCAAAAACACGTCGTATAAAGTTCGTTAATTATTGAAAAATATATAATTATAAATAATTTACATTTTTTCATAAAAAAATCCTGGAACCTACCACTACTATTCTACCTCCAGCTCCAGAAAATTTGCTGAACACAATATTCTGCAACTGCAAGAACAAGAACGGTTGTGGTTCGCGATGTGGATGCAGGAAATCAAGGTTGCCGTGCTCTTTAGCTTGTGGCCAGTGTAATGGGCAAGCTTGTCTCAATGCTTCACCCTATCAGAGTGATGTCAATGAAGATGGTACATTTGACCCCGAAATCCTAGAAGACTTGGAGACAAATGTCGTTGAAGATGAAAATGAACAAGAATTTGAAATTTCACAACGACCAGAACACGATGATGATGAAGAAGAAGAAAACTAAAAATAAGAACATGGAGCTCTTTTTATTTTTATTCAATTTTTTTAATTTCAACCATGAAGAATGTATGAAATCGTATTTTTTAATAGACATATAAATTAAAAATGTATTTCTTGTTTTTTTATTTACTTAAAATGTAATTAGTATAAATCTAACTATAATTAAAATGTAATTGAAGTATTTCTGTTAATAATTTTCTAATTGTACAAAGAGGTAAGTGTTATTAATTGAAGATATACTTAATTTATGAAAAAAATGATTATATTCAATATGATCTTTTATGAAAAAAAAATTATTTATAATTATATATTTTTCAATAATTAACGGATTTTATACGGCGTGTTTTTGACCGAGACTACAGGTTGAACTTGAATAATACCGTACATAATGAAAGACTGCGCGCTCACTGCCCTCTATCTCAAAAACGGTTTGAGGTACAAAAAATTTTTTGAAACAAAAGTTGTAGAGAATGTGTTTTGTCCTCTACAATATTTATGACAAATACAAATAGCGTAAATTTGAAAGAGAACGAGATATTTGCAAAAAATGCGCAAAAAAACGATTTTTTGACCTTTGACCTCAGTTATCTACAAGTCGCGCACACGCTATCATATGTAGGTTTTGAGACATGTTTTAGGATGTTAAAATAAAGGTTTATACGAGTTTACAGCCGGTTCTCTTGAATTCCGAGATTCCTACCCTATTTCGACTAAGATGACTGGACTATTATTGACGTACTGTACTTGAAATCATTTTAATTTGATTAATCCATAGTTCTCGCAACACTGTCTCCGGCAATCACCTACTCTGTCGACTGAAAGCAGAACTATTGTACAGGGTGAGTCAACGATAGAGTAAAGTCCATTATCTCATTTGTTTCGAGGTTTACAAAAAAAATTAAATATAAAAGTTATAGGGACGGTTAAGATACACATTTTAAAATTATTATAGAGTATACAAAGTGCTTCAAAAAAATGTGGCGGCTATAACATATGTTTTTTTACGCAATACACTTATTTTTTTATTTTATTTTCAAATTCTGCGTAAAATTCCATAACTTTTTAAATATAATGTTATATATCTAAAATTAATAGTTTCTGTAATATTTCAATTTATTTTTAAACAAATGTTAAAAGCAGTGTGGTAAAAATTGTCAGTGGTGTCATTGTTTCTGAAGTTGGAGTACCAAAATTTGGTAGGAAAGTTTATAGAGATGAAAAAAGATATATGTAAAGATTTTAGTTAAATGATACAGGGTGTTCAAAATATATTTATGAATTTCAACTACATAAAATTAAAAAAATCTCAATTTTTAAATTATATATTATCATTTTTTCTGATAGATTTTACAAACTCTTCAACTTTTATTAAGTATGTCATATCCCTAATTTTAATAGTTTGCGATTTATTCCCATTTTTTCTATTTTTACCCATAATTTAATACAATTACCCTATAAAATCATAGTTACCATGACAAAACAAAACTATTTATTACTTACCTTTAACAAGTAGCTTCATAGTTAGTTACAATTGCTGGTATTAGTTAAAATTAATTAACTTTACTCAAATAAACTAAATCGCAGTAGTGAATTTTTTGGTGTATTTCTATATTATGAAAGATGACACTTGAAATTATATGGAAAAGCCAATATTACTACTGCCGTGAAACCGTCCCATTACACATTGAATATGTTTTCTAGATATATATCTATCCTTATAGTACTTAGCAAAGTACTATATAATATATAGTACTGAACCAAAAAATGTGGTTTTCTAAGCTTGTCCATGTATATTAATTACATTGGATTCATTTCAAGAAAATCTGTAACTATTATCTCTACCATTTATACTTATTACAACAAATTAAACTAAAATTCAGATTTTGTTCTTAACTTGCTTAACAGACATGAAAATGTGATAATTATTACTTTTTGGCATGGTAACTATGATGTTATAGCGCAATTGTATTAAAAATATGGGTAAAAATAGAAATAATTGGAATAAATCGCAAACTAATAAAAATAGGTATATGACATTCTTAATAAAAGTTGAAGAGTTTGGTAAAATCTATCAGAAAAAATGATCATATATAGGGTGTACCATTTAAAAAAATTAAAATTTTTTAATTTTAAGTAGTTGAAATTCCTAAATATATTTTGAACACCCTGTAACATCTAACTAAAATATCTTTACATAGGTCTTTTTCTATATCTCTATAAAATTCTCCTACCAAATTTTAGTTGTCCAACTTCAGAATCAATGCCATCATTGACAATTTTTAACCCACTGCAATCTAACATTTGTTTAAAAAATTCAAAATATAACAAAAACTATTAATTTTAGGTATATAACTTATATATAAAAAAGGTATGGAATTTTTCGCAGAATCTAAAAATAAAATAAAAAATAGGGTGTTGCATTTGAAAAAACATATGTTTTAGTCGCCACACTTTTTTGAAGCACCCTGCATACTATATAATAATTTTAAAATGTGTATCTTAGCCATCTCTATAACTTTTATATTTAATATTTTTTTGTAAACCTTAAAACAAATGAGATAATGGACTTTACTCTATCGTTGACTCACCCTGTACAGTATTCTTTATCCGCTGCGCTGTAAACGACTATCAGCGCACAGCGGATCAGAGCTAAACTAAATCTCGGACAGGTTGGCTAGCAGCGACGGTATCACCAGCTACATCTCGGACAGGTTTTGTGCCACGAAGTCGCCCATAAGGTTGCGCATCTTCTTATTTCTTCAACGATATGATTCATTTAGGTGTTTTGGCCAAGTTTTAGAGAAAATTCACCTGTGTGCGGCGCGTCGTTCAGGAAATTGAGCCCCGACTTACGGATCGCTAAAACAAACGACCGTAAAAATGTTACGGCGTGGGGCGGTGATTTTGAAAAAGGCATATTTTTATGCCAGAGGCAAGCCGATCTAGCGTTTCAGTCTTTTTCAGTTTTAGAAGTTGTTTAAGCAAAAAAATATTATGTTTGTCTATTTATATAACCATATAGAGAGAGAGAGCTGTATTTATAACGTAAAATGAAAAAAATACACACACCGAAAAAATGTAGGGATATCATTTTATTAAAGTTAAAAATAAACGTTTTGAATAAACAACCTCATATTTATAGGCCGATTCTTTCTACTTCGATTGAAACGAAGTAGTCACACTACTTATTTCTAAATTTGGGATATTTGCAGAAGTGTTTGTACATTTTTTGTCAAATGTATAAAAAGCACCTACCATCAATTGTTCGAATTTAACCTGTACTGGCTATGTTTTTTATGATAACTGGCCAGAATTCATTCAAATAACTCTGTTTAGTATTAAACTACATTATGGAGCGTAGACATCTTAACAGAGACGAAATGCTAAGGGCCATGGGTATGCTCGAAGCTGGAATGCGCCAAATCAACGTAGCTAGAGCATTAAATACAAGGCAAGGTGTAATATCGCGATTAAGTGCACGCTACCGTGAAAGTGGTGATGTTGCAGAAAGGCACACAGGGCGACATCGCATTACTACCCCTCAGGAAGATCATTTTTTACAATTAAATGATCGACGCCGACCGACTCTTACAGCACCAGAGCTTAGTTTATTTCTCCAGGAAACACATAATGTAACCGTTAGTCCTGACACTGTTCGCAATAGATTAAGAGAGGTCAACTTAAGAAGCAGACGCCCCTGGAGAGCTCAACCCTTAACGAGAGGAAATCGAGGTACGATATTTGTGGGCTCATGATCATGTTCAGTGGTCGAATGAACAATGGGCCAATGTTTTCTTCACGGATGAGTCACCTTTGGAATTCATCCGGATTCGAGAAGGCTTAGGGTATGAAGAGAACCGGGAAATTTTATTCGGTTTGATCATGTTCAGGAAGTGCACCCTTATCAAGGTGGAACCGTTATGGTCTGGGGAGGAGTCCTGTTAGGCCGAAAAACCGATCTCGTTTTTCTTGAAAGGTTTCTAACAGGAATCACATATCGTGATTTAATTCTTGAGCCTGTCGTGTTACCATATGCCAATGATTTTGGGAGAAACTTCATTCTCATGCATGACAATGCACGGCCTCATACAGCCAGAGTGGTAAGTGAGTTTATCAATGCTCATCAATTAAACATCTTACCTTGGCCGGCACAATCTCTTGATCTCAACCCCATCGAGCACGTATGGGACGCGGCCCAAAGAAGAATTTTGAGAATGGGTATGGCTCGTGAAACTCGTAGGGATCTGGTTCGGGCCGTGAATGCAGCGTGGCAGGCTGTACCTCAAGAAGAGATCGACAACCTGCTCAGGAGCATGGAGAGACGATGTAGGGCTGTAATGAACAGTACAGGAGGCCATACCCTTTATTAAGTAAAAATGGTTTTATCTTTTTTTTTAATTCACAGTTTAGAATAAAAAAAATGTGTATATTTTTGTGAGTTCAATAAAAATCAAGGTAAATTTGAAAAATTCGGTAAATTTCGCCTTTTTACTTCCAATACGTCCTGTAAACTATTTGTTTATTTTAATTTTATTATATCAGAAATGCAAATAATAAAATTACTGATGATGGCTGGATAAAATTGTAATATCCTAGACTTTTCCGGTGTGTTGCCAGGATGCAATATTCATTGTTGCCAACCATGGATATATTCGGCACAAGGCTGACTAACTGGAATTTAAATTTCCAGCTGGGGATTCAGGTGGTAGCTCTGCTGTAAAAAGATGTCAAGTTGCCACATTTATTTATTTATTTCCTGACATTGTCATTCGTTTTTTTTGTGGTTATGTATAATTGTTTTATTATCGTTGTAAAAAAAGTGAAGTGCTCTGGGGGTATTTTCCTATGGAAGAAATTTTCTAGAAAAATTAAGCCAAACTAAGCACTCTCGCAAAAATGTAATAATGTTGTTTTTCATTTTTTGCAATATAATGAAACCGCAATTGCAAAAGTTAAGTATGCAAGAGAAAAATATATTAAGGAACCTAGTGACTATGAACTTATTAAACGTTTTGCTATGCTTAAAATAGCGGGTTTGAAAAAACGAACTACCGGATGAAGAAAATTCGTGCATACCTTATTTTATCCACGGTGAAAAACTCTATTAAAAAATACCTTGTACCAATAAGTAATCTTATGTTTATAAATGTTTTTTTTTAATTGTTTTGTATACTTTAAAATATTTACTATGTTTTTTCTTTTAATATTTTTAGAAGGTTATGTCGTTATTTTCTATAATTTTTAATAAATATATTAAAGAAGTAAATTGTAATTTTGAGATATGTGGATCAGATTGAATATTGAGGTGATCCATTATTCTTAAAAGTTTTATTTGTTCTAACTTCCAACAACATTCTTCCTCACCACACTCGCCCTGTACAATAGAATAACTTTTACTGGCAACCTTTAGTAAATGTTGCTTTCACTAATGAATGTTAGAAATTACTAGAAAAGTCGACAAATCTGTTCAATTTCCTAGTGAATGTTAACAATCATGAATTTCCGACTTTCATTGTAACATATACATACTCAATACTAGAATTTAACGGACTAAATAAAAAAAAATATAGTATCTTCTTCCGATGCGCAGCAGTGAACGCAACGTGTATCAGCAGCCAGATGGCTCGCATACTGTTCCAGAGAGCGGAGTAAAATTTATATATCAAAGAACCAGCTTTCTTTAAATACTTTCTCGGAAACGTTGCTAGCTCTTAGATTATTTGGTCTTGAAATACAATAAATATTCATTTCACTCTCATCAAAACAGATATGTTTCTTGAAACCGAATAAATATACAAACAAGGAATATAAGTACAATACTATAAACTTCCCGGTTACGTAGCGAAGAGGAAATTGCAAAATTACTTTAAGACTTCATCATCTTCCGAACAATACTCAAAGCGCCATTCGCCGGGGCAAAGTAATTCATACGCGTCAAAATAAATTTTCTTGCAATTTCCTAAACAGCCCGACGACCGAGAGGAGTGGCGATATTAAATTTCAAGGACCGGGAAAATTGCAGTCATTGCATAATGCAAACTTATACCGCGCGTCGCTAGCAACGTAATTAAGAGCACGAACGAGCCGATGGAGGTGGAATTTTACAACGAAGGTGAAATAGTTTTCTCGAGCTTGTGCGGTACTGTTTCAAATTGAGCAAATTCAGGTAACGAGGCGTAAGTTTAACTGGAACCATTACATTCTTGAACGAAAGTTTCGCATTACGTAATTGAGGGAAAGGAGTGGTTTTAGACACGCACTGAGTAAACGATGGAATGTATACCAGGTAATGTTGTAAAATAAAGAGATAATATTGTGAGAAAGTACATATAAACAGAGAAATAATTATTAGCGATTAGCAAGCAGGCCTTTAGGCTTATCAGTTTAGCCTTCATCAGTGTGGTGCATCCAAGTTATAAGGTGACAACTTGGATGGAGATGGAAAAAAACAGAAAAAGAGTACAAGGGCAAACGGAAGCCTAAAGCTCGAACTTACAGCCTAGACCCATAGTTGTTCGGGATTGTGGGCTTCGTACAGGACAGCTGCGGAGGTAATCAAGAGCAACCCGCCGCAATACCCTTAACCAAGTTCCAATACAAGAAAAGAGCCAATATTGTCGGAAGTAATTAAAAAGAGAGAGAAAGAATCATCGACATAGACACAATCAAACTTATATGGAATCATCTATTATTTTTGATAATGAACATTTTGTGTTTATGAATAAAACTCAGTCCTTATCAGTGACTTTTAACGAAATATAATTCATATAGCAATAAAAAAAATAATTATGTAGTTCCCAAAATAAACACAATGGTATTTTTTTGGTTTCTGAAACGAAATGGGATTTAAATTTTTAATGGTCAAAAAGCAAAAACAAAAAGAAAATTGATCATTTTAATATTCCTTATTGCCACCTCTAGCTGCAAGCTTCTATCCGCGCCGGCATGCTTACTAAACTACCAACGTTAGAATTTTGAATAAGTGGGAGGGGGGTTAATCTCTGCGACCTTAGAGATCTACTGTGTCCCCCTTTCTTGAGTTATAACTCATCATACAGTCCCAGGACTTCCTGCGGAGACCCGTGTCCTTCACAGTCGAGGAGCTACGACCCAGGCCAGGTAGACGAAACGGTAGCTTGTGTCGCCTGTTGGGTTTAGAGGTAGGAGGTAGGCTCCCGACCCTTGGAGGAGGTGGTAGCTTGTATGCCACTTGCGGAGGATGGTCTCACGCAAGTGTCAGCCACCTCTCCTATAGTTCTCTTTGGGTTTGGCCCCTTGGAACTTTCATTGTTACTGTTCTCAGTGTCGCTAGGGGGATTTCTCACAGCTTCACCGGTGATGTTTTTATTACTATTATTACCAGATCTCATAGTATTCCCATGAGTCGCTAGGGACAGTCGGTCCACTTCTATAGAGCCCCGCATGTAGAAGTAAGGGGTAAAATACAATGGGGTGCCCCCCGATGCCCCAAGGTTGAGGCTGTCCGTAGCCCCGCCCGGTATCGCTATATGTCTTCGTGCAATTCCCTGGCCACGACACTACAGTCAGGGACAAGACGATGAGTGAGATGCTTCTTAGACCAAGCCAAGTGCTAGGGGGGATTCCCCCCAGCACCTGACCAGGAGCTTCCTCACCAACGACAAGGTCTTGCATCTCCTAGGGGAAGAACTACCAACGTTATCTTGGGGTATGTTTCCCCATTCTGCTAATGCTGCATCAATAAGCTGTGCGAGATTTCCTGGATTTTTTCTACGAGCTCTAACCCTTCTTTTGAGCTTGTCTCACAAATGTTTGTATGGTGATGCAGGCCAGTTCAAGACTATGAAACCTTCCGTTTCAAGACATTCTCTAGTCACTCTGCTGGTATGGGGAGGTGCACTATCGTGCATGTAGTTAAAATTATCCCCAATTGTAGCTCTCCGAAGACTAACGATTGGTTCTAGCACTAAATCAATATACCTCCAATTCGTTAAAATTTGTTGAAGTGGTAAAAATGGGGTTTTTGCTCCCAGCATAATTATAACTCCTCAGAACATTACAGTCTCTCCTTTATATCTTGGTACAGATTTAGCAGCCTAGAGTCTCGCTCGTCTTCCTGGAGCTTTTTGTCAATTCTCAATTGTTCTGTTTTGATGTTGAAGGCAACAACGTAGCCGGTTAATTTTATTTTGTCGAGATAACTGTGGGATTCGTAATTCTCTACTCTTGCTGTACAACCCTCAGCACGAATCATTTTTCTTGTGGTTTCAACTGAAATGTTCACACCTGTAGCTGCCGGAAGTTATTTTTATTGCTCTGGATGAGAAACATTGGGATTTCTTTTAGCAATTTGGCACACAAGTCCGTTTTGTTATTCAGTTGTGACTCTTTGGCGACTTTGTCTGGGTCTGCTCTTGTGTGTTCCTAATTCCAAGTGCCTTGCATATGTTTTCGATACAACACCCTGGGTAACGCCTACTATTTCTGCTACGACTCTTTGGGGCATTCCTTGTTCAATGAGAGCACTAATTCTTCCCTTTGTACATCTGTTAATCCAACATAAGGCATTTTTTATTTTTTTGGGTCGAATAAAAATAACCGGACAATTGTTATTTTACTTCTGAACACAAAATTCACAAGATAATAAATCGCAGCAGTCGTTTATTCTTTATCATCATGATTATTTACAACAAAAAGCCTTATCTTAAAGTTGTATACTATTTTTTTTCCTTGTAAGAAATTTAGTCAGAAATAAAGAGTGATGATCCAGGTTTATGGCATTGATCAGTACGGTGCCTCCAAGTTAAAAGATGATAACTTGGAGATGGAAGAATACATGGAACAACGGAAGTTTTTAGTTCATATTTAATGCGGTCGCTTATCAAATGTCTATATAATACGGTATATATTATTTTTGTTCCAGATAATATACGGAATCTATGTCAGGCATATTAAATTATATTGTTGCGTACATATATGTTGGTTAGATACACTGCCATAAAGTAGGTTACCTTGAAAGTCGTATAGGTAGTTATAACGTAATAAAACGTAGTGATTTAACTATAGTTTGTATGGAAAATAGTAGGTTGTAATAGCACGCGATCAAAACATTCCCGCAAAAATGCATTAACCAGTTACAGATATATGAATTTTAGCATAATATATGATTTTTTTTTGTTTAATATGTATTTAATACACTATGGGCTGATAAGTTTGCATCGATTAACTCAAGATAAGCTTGCACTAATAATATCTAATAATAATAATAGTTCCCGTATATAGCGTTTAACGCCTTGGGAGTAGCAAGGTACAGCTTGTTATACTAGAGCCGTTCGGTATACAAGGAAGGTAATGTGGCTAGCACTATACGCTTCAACCGCCTATTATTACCTCAGGATTGTGAATCCCAAGTACTCATTTAAGGCTGAGTCGACCTAGGTACCCAAACTATTTTTATTTTAAAAATAGTCGGCTGATGAAATGCCGGGTGTGGGATTCGAACCCACTGTAGACGAGAGCCTGTACCTTTACGCCACCGAGGACCTTACTAATAATATATGCTAACAAATTAGTATGTGCCATTTAAATATCAAAAGTTTTAGTCATTTCCGGTGAAACAGGAAGTGACCAAAAACAATTGAATACAACAATCAATCGTATTTTCTGTCATACCCAAGTAGCAAGTTTTATTTTATATAGGCGTTTATTTGATCATTTAGCGAGGTACAAGAGTATTTTATTTTTTACCGAAGAATATTAGGAGCAAATTATATTTTAAGCGTGTCCTAAAATGAATCTAGAGGATGTGGATTGTTAAAAAGGAGACTTTACTCGGCAATGAAAATGGTGGGTAGAGCCAGAAGATACAACAAATATGTAATATAAAAAATCATTAATAGGGTTTGAAAAGTAGGGACAGATGGTGTTGCCATGCGATTTTGGTCATAGCCTACTATCAGCACAACCTACGTGATGGATTACTGTTGTCTTAGAGTGTTACTGAAAAAAAAAATACATTAAAATTAGGAAAAATATAAAATTCCGGATACTTTCTAGACGGACTATACATATACAGCATAAAGTTAATACCTCTTTAAAAAAGTTTACTACACAGTTCTCATTAAATATATAACTTTTTGGTAAATACCTATAGTTGTAAACCTGCACATAGATTTACTGTTTTCACCTCTCTACATGACTTCTAGGAGACCTATCTAGTTAACCAAATTATAACACGGAATTTATACAAACAAATTTGCAACGTTAACTTACGGCGTATTATATCTAAGGTTTTTTTTTCGGTGATATTTTATGTACTAGGTAAAAAGGCCAGTCCTAACTAAAGCAATTATTAAACCTTTCCATTAAGGCGAATCCGTCTTTACGATCGAATTTTATGGCACGTTTTACGACAGAAATCCTCAAATTCCATATAAGTTAGCCCCTAATTGTCAAAAGAAAGAAATAAGACGCAATCTTGACGACAGCCCCCAAATTCCGTTAATAAAACGCATTATTTCTTAGTAAGCTATCAAAATGACATCTTAAAATTTATTTTACATCTTATAACACTATTAAGATTTAATGACATTAATTAATTAATCATTAACTTACTGTAACACGAGGAGATTAGTTTTAATCATCTGCTGATGATGCTAACATGGTTAGGGAAATGCGCGTCCAGTGTAAAAGTAAAAGTGTTTCGGTGTATTGTGGTGATTTAGTGTTTCCTTTTGCTGTTTAACGCCAAAGGTTTCAACCCCCAACTCTAATTTTTATGTTTGCCTAAATTGTTGTTTGAAGTATATTTGTCTACATTTATGAGACACAAGCCATCATAAAGTGTACTTTAGCAACAAATATATAGAAAAAGCCGATTTTCCCTAAACGAAAAATAAAAAAAATTCTATTATCTCTTCTATATAAAATTCCATTATCTCTCTAGCTCTTCTATTAAGAAAATTAACTTTAAAAACATTAGGTTTAAAACTCGGAAATATTTCGTCATTGTTTAGATATTTCAGTGTTAGGCAGTACGAAGTTAGCTATAGTAAAAAATACATTTTAAATAAAAACTATTTAATATTTAAACTTTTTTTTCTTCTTACTTCGTAGTATTTATTTTCTTTAATAGTCATTTTTCTTTATCCGTTCCATTTATATGTCCTTTTTAATGTTTTCCAAATTACCTACATCATTTATGCAACTCCAAATTAGATAGAGCCGTGATAACACCAAACGTCCCGAAGGATTAGCTCAGGTCCTTTGACGGACATCAAGACCAGCGACCTACATTACTCGAGCACATGAGTGTATAATAGCGAAGCCGCACGTCCCGAACTTTAATTTAAATAAGCTTACCGCCTACACGTTCGCAGAGATAACATTATCAAGTGCGATAATTCACGCCAAACGCTCGCGCGGATAATAAACTAATTACATTATTAATTTATTCCTAACGGGATTTTCGTTTCGCTAATAAATACTTGTTAGTTCTGTCGATAAGCGGCTGGATTAGATGTATGTTCTCGTCTAATTGACGTCTGAGGAACGTCTAATGAACATTTAATACCGTTTGTAACGTATAGAGCGCATGCTGGTATGTATATTTGGAAAATCAGTTTTCAAATGTGCTGAATATCTGAATTCAAGTTTAGATGGTAAGAATATCAGGTGTCTCTCAAAAGTCGCTCATCCCTATAACTATTTTTTTCAGATAATAAAACGATATTTGGTATGTCAGATTCAGGTTGCAGGATTCAGGATATGACATAAATTGGGAGTGACTAATGTTTGTGATTGACAATTTTTGACATTTTTAATTAAAAAAATACCATTCTAAATTTCAATCTGGATAATGGAAAATAAATTTCTTGCAGTTTTTAGGTATATAATAAAATTATATAAGAGTTTCTTGCCTTGAACTGCTAATATAGAAATTAATTCCACGCTGTGTTCGACATAATGTAGATCAACCTGCTCTCACTACCGGTTTCGGGGCCCTACCCCATCATCAGGGGAGCTTGGGTATTTCCACAATATGTCGAGCACAGCGCAGAGTATATAAACACGACTTGTCGTAAAGTAGCGGTAAGATATTAAGTCCCGCATCTGCGTGCAATGGTAGTACTTTCGTACCACCGAGGCACAACTATCGATAGTAAATAAAGGCTTTTTTCGGCTAGCCCAAATTATTTTAAAATTTATTTATTTATTTTCCATTATATAGGCTAGCCCAAAAATTGTGCCGCAGATCATGCAGAAACCGCCTCCATAAGCAATCTGCTCCTCAATGCAGCATTCTGCGAATCGCTCACCTGGCCTCTAGTACACTTTTCTTCTTCGGTCGCCACCATAGAGGTATATCTTGGTCTCATCTGAGAATAAAACACATTCCCACATTGTTCTCGTGTCCAATTCAGATGTTCCGTGCAAAAGGAAGGCGTATTTGACGATGAGCTTGGGTAAGTTTTGGACCAATTACAGGTGTTTTGGGGGTCATGTTACTTTCCTTTAATCTTCGTCTTACTGTCCACTAACTAACAGTCACTCCTCGTGTTTCACGGAACTGTTGTTGCACCTGAATAGCATTAAAATGCCGATTTCTTAATATTGTTGACACAATAAAGCGGTCTTCACGATCCGTTGTATATCTTTTTCTACCAATTCCAGGTCGCCTACGAAAGGATCGAGTCTCCTCATATCGTTCACATGTTCTTCGAACCGCTCCGCCTGTCAAATACAGTTGCCGAACTGTTGCTCTCTGTTTAAGTCCATTTTCGGTTAAAGCGATTACTTTGGCAGCTTTTTTCCGTGATGTATGCATTAAATTGAAACAATAATCAAACATTGAAACACAACAAATCAAACAATAAAAGAACAATGTGCAAATTTCGATTACAAAGTAACAGTAAAGTAGTAATTGCAATATTTGATAAGTTTTTTATTCTTATTTTCACCACAACACAAATGACTTTCATTTGTTTACCCATTGTTACGCATATAAACGATAAGTCCTTTGGATAAATTTATACTCATATCAAAGCATGTTAAATTGTCTTTGAAACAGCTCATATTTTTTTCTTGGTCTAATAAATAGATTCTAAAAAACACACAGTTAAAGTAAAAAGTTTATAGTGGGCCGATTTCTATGCACGCAAGTTTATGATCGTCTAATGTTTTTCGTGTTTTTTACTGGTCGGATAAAAGATGCCTAAATTGTATTTTTCATCATAATAAGAATAAAATATTCTGTAAACTTTGTCATCAGTAACTTATTTTTTTTTAGGGGGTTGCCCATTAGCATATTGGGAAAAAGCATTCTTTTACGAATAATTGGGAACCACATACTTGGTATTTCGAGTCAAATTGTCGTTGCATTTATGGCCAGGATTCTCTAGATTGAAATTTAAGTTGCTATTTTTTTTAATTGAAAATGTCAAAAGTTGACATATTATAATATGTCATTCTATTCAGAATGTCATGTTCTATCAAATAAAGCAAAAAAATAGTGAGGATACCTTTTAAAAATCAAAATTTGTAATAATATCCGGTGAAACAGGAAGTGAAAAAAACAAATTGAATACGTCAATCAATCCTAATTTATGTCATATACTAACAAATCAACTAACGTACCAAATCTCGTTTTCTTATCTGAAAAAATAGAAAAATTATAGGGGTGAGCTACTGTTGAGAAACACCCTGTATAAGAATTGACGTTATAAGTTAAAGTTACAGCCATATTTAACAAAATTATATCCAATTTGATCATACTATCAGATACTGACATAGTTATAGTTTTAGAGTATGTTCGAAAAAATCGGTTTCAGTGACGGCTGGCGAATGGCAATCGATGATAATTTTAGCGAGATGAAGCTCTAAACTTCATTTACTCAAAATTAATATAAAACTTGTTAAAAATTAACACTTATTATTAAGATCAAAAAAAGGATAGAACGCGAGAATCAAACAACAAACGATATTATATATCGTTCGTATAAATCTTTTTCCTTTATATAGATTTTTTAGAGCTGTTTTTTACCCTATACTATAAGCACCATGTTTTTATCATTTTTATGCTTCTCTTATCAATCTTCGAACTATGTTACACAAGATATCAAAAATCCCACAGTATTTTCCAGTCAAATAAATATCCAGTATCCCTGTCCCGACTGCCAAATACCCGCTTCTTTAAGAAAATCCAGGTAATTTTACCTCATATACCTTCTTCCAAATCCTTTCTATACGCTAAGAATATTTTCTCGATGGAGAGAATAAACCGAAGGAAAAAACAAGACACAACAAATCGAACGATTCAAAGGTTATCGGGGAACGCCCTGCATAATTCATGAAGCGGTGCAAGAAACAAACTCTTGGGAGGTTTGCCACTATAAAAATATGTTAATTCTAGGGCAATACCGTTTTCTCGGTATAAGATATAAAGGTTTCGATAAACGTCTTAGTAGGTATCGACGGGGAAAGGAAGGAATTTGATGGAGAATCTACCTTAGGCTTTTTATTTTCTATGCTTACGGATTTTATGATTTTATGTTTGATGGTTTATTTAGTGTATTGTTTTATATCTCAGAATTTATAAAGTTTCTTTATGTAATTGTCGACAACTGAATTACACGAAATATCAAAAATCCCACAGTATTTTCCAGTCAAATAAATATCCAGTATCCCTGTCCCGACTCCCAAATACCCACTTCTTTAAGAAAATCCAGGTAATTTTACCTCATATCCCTGCTCCCAAATCCTTTTTATGCGCTAAGAACATTTTATCGATGGAGAGAATAAACCGAAGGAAAAAACAAGAAACAACAAATCGAACGGTTCAAAGGTCATCGGCGAACTCCTTGCATAATTCATGAAGCAGTGCAAGAAAGAAACTCTTGGGAGGTTTGCCACTATAAAAATATGTTAATTCTGGGGCAATACCGTTTTCTCGGTATAAGATATAAAGGTTTCGATAAACGTTTTAGTAGGTATCGACACGGGGAAAGGAAGGAATTTGATGGAGCATCTACCTTAGGCTTTTTATTTTGTACGCTTACGGATTTTATGATTTTATGTTTGAGGGTTTATTTAGTGTATTGTTTTATATTTCAGAATTTACAAAGGTTTATTATGTAATTGTAGATTGTAGATTGTAGATTGTATGGAAGAGGAAACTTAATCACCGCGACTTTATAGATCTATTGTGTTCCCCTTTCTTGAATCACACCTCATCATAAAGTCTCAGGGCTTTGGCAAAAACCAGTATCTGAGACGGGTTTTCAGAGATAAGTTCTCCATCTCCAATATCAGTCGTACCAAAGTTTATGGCACGAATGGTTGTCGTCTCGGCGCACTCACTTATGCGGTGTTCTGGTATTTTTCATTTATTTTCCCATTTTCATCATTAAAATCCATTCAGGTCACTAAAGACCTTAAGTTCTAAATGGTGTAACTAATTGGACGTTGTTTTATTTATTTCGATGAATTGCTAAGAAACTACCTAAAAGCTAGACAACCATTCGATATGTTAATCGAATATATACAGGGTCCGGCAATAGTGCGTCGGGTATCTGTAGCTCCTAGAATAAAAAGTTTGGAATTTTGTTTAAGGTCAAAGCTAAAGTATGCATTAGCATGTATTTCAAAAAAATATTTTAACCTCTACAGACAGAATGGCTCAAAAAAGTGTGAGTAGATAGGGATGATTTTTTTAAATGGAACACCCTGTATATTATTGCATTCTTTGGTTCTTTTTTGATCACTTTATATAATCCTAAGATATTATTAAATATGTTTTGATAGTTTCAAAGATATTAATAAATAAGTAAAAAAAAAATATTTTTTTAGCCTTTTATAAAAAAAATCAAGAAATGTACCTAAATCAAAACTACCTTAGGTATTTACTGTCGTGGGTCTGTACTTACTTTGCTAACGTAACTTTAATCATACAGGGTGTTCAAAATTGTATGCCAAGCTTTTTAAAATATAAAAGAATTTTTCTTTGTTTTTTTTTAAATGGAACACCCTCTATATTATAATATACAGAAGAACGGGGTGTTCTATTTAAAAAAAATCATCTCTATCTACTCACACTTTTTTGAGCCATCCTGTAGAGGTTAAAAAAAATTCCTGAAATATATTCTAATACATACTTTAGGTTTGCACTTAAACAACTAAACTTGTTAACTTTTTTATTCTAGGAGCTACAGTTGCCCGACGCACTATTGCCGGACCCTGTATATAAATATAGGTAAAAACTCAAAACTTAAGTGAGAATGCAGTCTTCGCTGCAGTACAATCACCACGTAGCCTAATTCACTATTTTTTCAATATGCCAAAGTTTTGAGAATTTTCTTCCCATCATCAGGACATTTTCTAAAATGTATAAACAAAAGGCATTAACATTTTACAATTATGTTATACCAAGAAAAAACTTGCTAATGAGTGAATTAACAAAACAACATTCTCTGCATAATAAGGCCTTAAAAACTAACATCCTAGGATATTAGAAACACAAGGAAATTTCCATTGTAAAATATTAAAATACATATATGTACATTTTCGACGTTTAAAAAAAATACTCAAAAATAAATCGTTACATTGTTGTTTCAAGCTCGATTAAACTGCATTAAACAGTAACTGTTTAATGCAGTACCAAAATGAAATAAACATTCTACAACTCTCTTGTAACGTTTTTTTGCAAAACAACAACCATCCACGGTCACAAACAATCAAAATATGTATATCTACTGAAATTATTATATACTATTCAAACTAAAAGTTAACTTTCAAAAATTAAAATTCTTTGAAAATTTATAACCGCGGTATATGCTGAAATGCAACCAACACCACAAAGCTATTCTATATGGAGAGCACAAATAATTATTTGAAAACTTAAATTTTTCATCATGATAACATTATGGAATAAAGCAATATAAATAGTGAAAATTATATTATTTTTTTCTTTCCATCGCTCTGATCAATCGTCTAATCCTACCCCTAATTTAACTTGAGTGATCAACGTCTACCTCAGAACAAAACATGTCAATTACTCAATCAGTTAGAGGTAGCAGCAGAAGCCAACATCAGCGACATAGGGAATTTTGCAAAGAGCTGGAAATAATTTGCGCAAAGAAAGAATGAGATAAAGATTTGCTACAAAAACACAGGGGTCACAATGGGCCCAAAGCGTCCGAGTGAGAGATCAAACAAGATCCTACACTCCAACAACCTAATCTAACGTATTTGTGGTAGGTAACAAAGATCTTCAATAAATCTTATATATAAAATCTTAATACAGTATTTTTTACATTTGAAAGTTGTAAGTATACAATTTTTATAGGAAATAACACAACATGAATGAAATGATAAAAACACACAAAAAACACGAATAAAAACGTGTTATACGGAAGCATAAATTATAGACTTTGACTGAAAGAATAAAAAACAAGGTAAACACGGGGAAACAACAATAATTATAACTGGCAAACACGAAATGATAAAGAAGGTAACAGCAAAAATAAACAAGGAATGATTTATGGAATTTAGAGCGTTTTTTTTCTCGGCGCGGCGAGACTTTCCTCACTTTTAATTTGTCTTGGACGTTTTTATCTTTCCTTATTTATGTTATTTTAACTCCCCCTCTAAATCATAAATTTTTATGAGGATTAGCGGGCGCGTGGTTGGAGGAATACTCGTATACATAGGGAGAAGGCGTGATACTCTTGAAAACTGGTGACCTACATTGCGTGGGGAAAAAAGGTTCGTATGTAATCGTGTCTTTTACTGGTTGAGACGTCTTTCCAGGAATATTATTTTCAAAACATAAGTTTGGTTGGAAACCGAACATAAATTTCGTTGCTGATGTAGATTTATTTATATACTGTCGATTCTTTTACAGATATTAAGGGCTGGCAAAGGTTAGTCCTGGGTCGAAATTTCTCTATGTAAGAAGAGTACAGTGCGTTTATAATGTACTGAACAAAGAGACAGTAAAAAACATTGTCAAATGTATGAAACAAACCGAGAAACTGTGCACATTGCTAAGAGACGTTGAAGAGGATATACTCGTAGCAGACTCGTCGCGGTCGACCGGTCGACCCAATCAGTACCATATCAGTACTTAAAATTCTAGGAAAGAGTGTATGTACATTATGTGTTCATCTCTACAATTATTTAATTACGTTTCGTTATACTTTATTTCTTTATTTACTAACGAGTCGTTGTAATTTTCCCTATAACTTGTAAATTTCTTCTTACTAGCTTTAGAAACGCTGGCAATTTTGGTAAAAATAAGTGGAATTGAGTTGGTCTTCGATAGTGGTCGTGCTATTAGAACTCTGAATTCAAATATCAATATCTCGAAATCCATTAGAAATAATTGATTGTGTTTTTTTTCAAAAACTTTCTTAATATTTCTGCTATATTTTTTTCGCAGACAGTATATACACAGTAGTAACGTTACACGATTGCTGAAAATTGGAATGCATTAAAAGTAAATGGATGTTTTTTGTTTTATTTTGAATGAAAAAAAGCAAGCCTATCGAACTTTTCTTATTTAAAAATCTTGTAACAGATTTGAACTTTAAAATAATGTTTTCTCGTTATAAAAAAATGGACACCCTAACGATATCCTTATAATTCCATTTCAGAGGCTCAGAAATAGTGTATAAACATGTTCGAATATTATATTAAAAACTAGTAAATGGATCTATGTCAAATTTTACTTTGGGGTCAAATTTTAATTTAAAATAGATTAAAAATGACATAATAAAATTTATCTACAACCGTTTAGTTATAACGTTTTTACATCACCATTTTTTAATATTACAGTTACGTTATGAGATTCTATAACACTACTAGTTTTTATAATAATGAAAAACAACTACGAACATCTAAATACAGGGTGAGTTTCCTACGATGTTCTCTATGGGTATCTCAGAAACTACTGGAGATAGAGAGTCGGTTAAATGGGGAAAGAATTGCAGTTTTCGGATTTTTGAAAAAGTTCATGGCTTACTAGGTATTTGGAAAAAAACAAATTTCGGCTATTTTAAAAATTGTCACTAATTCTATTATAAGCTATTTTAGACAAAAAGTTTTCGAATAAAAGTTGTAGATAATCACATTCTTAATGAGATTGTGTCCTGCGTTTTTTTCTAAAGCCTGTCATTTTTGACATATGACACAAACATATGTTTTTTAAATGGAAACCATAGTTGGCCATGACTTCATAAAAAGCGCCATTTCTTAAGCTTTTCAGGGATATAAGCTTTAATATGTTTTCTTCGAAAAATTACTGAGTTATAACCAATTCTTATCATTTTTAAACAATTTCACTTAGCCATGGAAACAAGTTTAATCGTCTTTGCTCTCATAAATGTGAAGCTGTCACATCCAAACTTTATAAATTAAAATAAACAAAAATTGTAAATATGCATTTTTCAAATGAAGAAAAGCGTGTAGGATTATTGGTTCAACTTTTCTTGACCATACATTTTCGAGAATACGTTGACCGGTGAATGTTACGTTTTTTGGAGAACGGTTTTTAAGACATGTTGGGAAAGTTAAATTTAGTTAAAGACAATTCTTATCTTTCTTGACTAATTTCACATAGATTGCATAGTATTTTTATTCTGTTATGATTTATAACTTATAAAAAGTCAGAATATATTACTAAACGGTTCTTTACAATTTTCATTACACAAACTACTCGTAAAGTTTAAAAAATAATATCACTACATACACTTTAAGTTATTTTAGAAAATGTTCAAAAAATCCTCCATTGATTTGAGTTGCATCTTTTTAAAACTGAATTACTACCTATTCTCACAGAAGGACTTAATTAAATTTTTCTCGTACCGCCACTTCGAGTGCCTCTCTTAATTCATTAGTTATTTTGTAAACCTTATTGTTAACCATACCGCATAAAAAATTCTAAAATTGATAGGTCAGTTGATCGAGGAGGCCCATTCAATTAGTCCACCTCTTCCTATCCCTGCGTTTGCATAATTATGATATAAATATTTTTTTTTACATTTCTTTCATTATGGGGGAAGTGGGGGGTAGTGTGTCATTATGAAAGTCATATTGGATTGATACGCGAGTATCTACGCGCTTTTTTTCATTTGAAAAATTCATATTTACAATTTTTGTTTATTTTAATTTACAAAGTTTGGATGTGATAGCTTCACATTTCTGAGAGCAACTGCGATTGAACTTGTTTCCATGGCTAACTAAGTGAAATTGTTTAAAAATGATAAGAATTGGCTATAACTCAGTAATTTTTCGAAGAAAAGATATTATAGCTTATATCACTAAAAAGCTTAAAAAACGGCGCTTTTTATGAAATCATAGCCAACTATGGTTTCCATTTAAAAAAAAACATAAGTTTGTATCATATGTCAAAAATGACAGGCTTTAGAAAAAAGCGGAGGACACGATCTCTTGAAGGATGTGATTATCTACAACTTTTATCTGAAAACTTTTTGTCTAAAATAGCTTATAATGGAATTAGGGACAGTTTTTAAAATAGCCGAAATTTGTTTTTTTCGAAATATCTAGTAAGCCATGAACCTTTTCCAAAATCTGAAAGGCGCATATTTATGACCCCATAAAACTGCAATTCTTTCCCCCATTTAACCGACTCTCTATCTCCAGTAGTTTCCGAGATACCCATAGAGAACATCGTAGGAAACTCACCCTGTATATTAATTTTTGATACAAATTTCTACTACTAATGATTATAAATATTAATAACACATTTTTAAAACTTCTTCAAAACAATTCTAATTTTTATAATGATTTTTTGGGCAAAAGTGCTCTCGTTTACTTGACAGGGCAAACTGACTTTTCAGAAAATAAAATTATAATTAAAAAATGTGACAAATGTCATAGTTAAAGGTGTTGAAGGTGGACGACTAATAAACGAAAAGTAAAACACCATTTTCTTATTTTTCGATTGTGGATAAAACATTGTACATGACACGTACGTTTAAACATGATTACAACACTCGTGTGATTAGAACGACTCGGTCTACGACCTCGTCGCTCTAATCGTTCACACTCGTTGTTGTAATCATGTTCATAAACACACTTGTACTGTAAATAACTATTACACTATTACTTTCACGGGTATCTGTCAAATTTAACATTAACAGATATAAATGGCTAAAAACGATTTTATTGGCCGAATTTTGAAAAATTATTTGAATATTAAATTTTACATAAAATTGATTAAAATATTTAATTAAATATTTGAGTACTCATAATAAGTTGAATTATATTAAAAATAAAACAATTTTTTTTATTATTTTGCCTAATTTATTACTAAATATTATTACTATTAGTTATATAGATACTATTAATTACTATTGGTCCAACCTACAGCATATTCAAATAAAAAAAGAATAGAATTTAAGATAATTACAAAAAACCTAATTTTAAAAAGTTTTAATATCCTGTATTCTTAAAACTATGCATTTTCATACCCATGTTTATAGGAACTTTTTTTCATATTTTTTGGATTTTTTGGTGAGGAATCAATAAGTACGTAGGGTAAACCAACCAGTGAATGAATGTGACCCAGTTAATGAACAAAATAACTTTATCTTGCTCTAATAAGGTATACGGCTATTAAACTCTATTTGTTGTCCTTTTTTAATCTAATTTACACTGCGTAGTTTACGACTAACTTGCTAAAATACAACCAGTTAATAAACGACACGTGCAAATCGCTGTTCAAAGTTGTGGTCTGACGTTGTTAGTCTTGTAAGCGCCATTTTCTTTAGGGTAAGTAGATGCATATCCTATTATTAATGATGGTATTTAATTGTTCATAAAATATAAAAGCTTGGCAGTGTGTGAGAATATATATTTCAACAATTCATCGTTATTAATCCAAAAGTAAAACATCTATTATCTTTTAGGTTATATTTTCATTTAATGTGTTTAATAACTGGCGGGAAAAAAGTTCAAATTCCAGTGAATGAACGGCTGTTCATTTACTGGTATTTTATTCGATTATCTGAAATTGCTTTAAAATGACCCTTAAGCTTTGTTTACTTATGTAAATCCATTAAAATACCTTAAATGTAATAAAAATCAATGCCAGCCATTAAATGAACAGGATTTTGAATCGTTTACTTACTGGATATTGTTCCTTTTCATTTACTAGATTAGACATAAGACCTTTTTGCAAATGATTTCTGTCTATTATTATTAGGATAAGTGGGTACTAGTTTTTGTTTTGGAGGTTTAATTTTTAGTATTATAGTTTTATTAAAAGTATTCGGCGGTTACTAAAAATAAATATTTTTTGTTGGTACAGATGGAGCGGATACACTAGATTCAAATATTCCAAAGAGCAGTTGTCACTGGGTATCAGAGCAGTAGAATCAGGCAGCATGAACTTAAGTGATGCCGCTAGGCGATAACTTCAACAAAATGGGTAGAATTTCATCAAGAACAAGATAAAATAAAGAGTCAAAAAAGAGGAAGACATTAAAAAGAAAAAACTCGATAGAGAAAGAAAGCGAATGGAACAACAAGAACGAAAAAAATAAGATAAGGCGACAGTATGAAATAAAGAGACCTAGCAGACACTTGAGTGAAAACCTGTCACTTTTTGAATTGAAGCTAAAACAAGGACAAGAAAGAAAAACATGCAAAAAACAAGAGAAAAAGTCAGAAAAGCGGAAGCGTGATAAAGATCAGAAAATCGAGCAACAGTATACAAAACGGTTTAACAGAGATGATTCCTCAAGTACGGATGAAAATCTGTCACTAATTGAATTGAAACTACAAGGACAAAAAAAGAAAACATACGAAAAACAAGAAAAATGGTCAGAAATGACGAAGCGTAATAATGCTCAAAGAATCGTAGAATCGAACTAAGAACTAAGAATAAAATTTCCCCTAAATTGTCATCAATAAGTTTAGACAAATCAACAAATTTTTAAACATAATCACCTTTAACAAAAGGTGATTATGTTCTGGTAAACTATGAGGATTCACATTATCTTGGCCTAATAAAAGCTGTTAAAAATAATGAATATAAAGTAAGTGCTCTCCATAGTACATTTATTTATTTATCGTATGGCAAACACATGGTACAATAAAAGTAATATGTATACAAATATACACAAAAGAATATAGAAAAACATGTACAACGCTCAAAATTATAAACAAAATATATACACTGACAGAGGTAAAGATAAAAACATCCATAGTAGAAAAAGAACACTTGGAAGTGGCCGTCACCACCTGAATCAAATTTGGTATTACTCGGATAAAATTGTGAAAAAATTGCTGTTCCAATACCTCATAGCGCTGAAGGGACTTTTTTATTAATATGTAAATGCAGCATAATGTTTTTATATTATACTCTTACCTGATTATGTTTACTAAAAGCTTATGTTTATTTAAACTTGAATTTTGTAAAGCTTAATTTAATAAATACAACGTTCATTAACTGGTCTTTATGTGTTTATTCACTGACTTCTATCGTTCATTTACTAGATATTTCGCTTATTCGCCGAAAATTGAAATTTGTGAAACCGTATTATTTTATTTTTGTGTCTAGGTAATATTTTCTTAATTTTTCAATTATAGATAGTTGCCTTTGTACCAGTTTTACCCCATATTATATAAAATAAAAAATCGTGATTTATTTAAAGTTAATACTTCGGTTAACTGTTCATTCACTGGTCGATTGACCCTATGTAAAACTTTCGCAAGTTAATGATGTAAAATTTTTTTAAAGCTTCCTATTAGATGTGGATCAAAACAAATTAATAAAACTGCATTTATCTAATCAAGAAGGCCGAAATCGACAAACTAGCAAGAGACACAAGGGCTTACCCTATTTCTCTAACAAGAGTATAAAAAGTCAGTGGCATACATGCTTTTTTTTAGAAAAAATATTCCAATGATAGCCCATGTGCACGTCCCTGGTGAATACGGCGACACTTTTTTAGCATTGAAATATGTAGCATTTAGAGTTACTTCTACCCTCCAAATTTTATTCGAATCACTAAAACTATTTGAAAGGAAATTATAATAAATCAAAAAAAAAATAAGATATTAACACCCTGTAGCCACAAACAAAGCAGAATCGATCCTATGTTCATATGAAAAATAAATCTTATTTTTACGTGAGGAATCTCCCCACGAGAGAAAGAACATGTTTTTTGAACCACCCTGTATATGGCTATAATTTAAAATTAATTAAACAGCTCTCAAATTACAGGCAGTTAGATGCACCAGAGAGCGGTAAAATAAATAAATGTTAAGACACGGCTGAACAGAGATAATGATACAATTCGTCTAACTTGTCTGTTGCTATTGCTCTAATATCGGTAATTTTAATTATTTGCTCATGACCAGTTTAATTTTAATCATCCGACACTAAAGGTTCCAGCACCAGCTGTATACTTTAAAAATAATCGCAATGGTGGTTATTTCTCGAATTTTTGCTCTTTTAACTATTTGTTTACTAATGTTCTTGTCTTAGTATATTCATGTCATATATATTTCTTGCTTTGTGATGTTTTTGTTGTTTTGTAGTGTTTTTTCTATTTCTTCTCAGCTTTCTAAACCTCTACTTTCGCCTCCACTACTAACATCACAGCAGAATGCAGAATCTTCCTTGCCTTCTACTTTTAAGAAATAAGATTTTTAAACACCCAGTAATTTTATAAGTGACCTAAATATTCACGGTTAGAAAGTAGTAAATTCAAGACGTTTAGCGAGAACACTCAGAAGAGATAAATCCATTTTGTGGATTACATAAATCTTTTTCTCGAACCTTCCATACTACCTAGCGCTACCAGCGACTCTCAAATTCCATTACCCGGTGCCTTTTTAGAATCTGCAGCGGTGTGAAATCGCTGCCGACAGGCATTTTACTATACCGCTTCATCCTCTGTGTACGCGCTTTCCTTCTCGGAGCTGGAAAAACTCACCCGTAAACATGCCACTTTCCCACACGGTTTTCCTCCAGCTGAGGTCTAGCGTAATTGCGGAAAACGGTCGTGAAAACTGAGTTTTCCCCGGGAATCGAATGGCCAGATAGCACGTTCCGCTGCAGTTGTAATTATCGCACTATCTTATCGTATTAATGAACAGAGTTGGTGGTGTGCGAGTGGGAACAGATTTTATGCTCCAGATTTTGTGTGCGGTTTCCTGTCATTATTGGTACAACTGTCTTTGAAGTTGTTATTGTATAAACTTAAACAAAATGAATAAATAATAATTTTTCTTTCAGGCAGATGCAAAAAAAACGCAACGGGGAAACTTTTGGTCAAATTTAAAGTGTTATATTTTTGTTATTTTTAGCTCTATCTTCATGATTTTTTTAGCAAGCTCTGTACAGGGTGCTACAAATTCGATGTACGAGCATTGGTATCTCGGTAATCGCAATAGATACGAACATGGTTAAATTGGGGCAAAGTTGAGCTTTGAAATGTTCACCAAGATGCCATCAAAAAAGTTTTAAAAATTTCAAGGATTACTGAGTTTTTTTGGAAAAAAACGGATTTTTTGGAATATTAATTTTATTTTTTCCTGTCGTTACTTTTTTTAAAATCAAAAAACTAATTCTATAGTCTCATATCCACCTTATTAGAGCTATCTGATGGTATTTTTAGATTTTCAAATTAGCTCACAATTTGTAATATACAGAGGTCATCTGAATTTTTTTAAATACGGATCTGCATTTTTTATTGCATTTTTTGAAAGAACTCGGTCTCCTGAGTAAAATGATATGCCACACTTAATATTTTTTTTGTTTCGGACATTTAAACACAATTTATTTAAACTAATTTCAAATTCGGCTCTGTTTTTTTTAATATTTAATTTATTCATCCTTACAATATTTATAAGCCTTCAAACTTAACAATGACGTGGGTTAAAACATTGAATACGGAAAATAAAATTCAATAAAAAATAATATAAAATAAATAATTTAAATATAATATAATAAGAACAATCAAATAATTTTCCCGGAAGATGGATTGGAAATGGTAGAGCAGTATAATGGCCAGCGAGGTTTCTGTACCTCTCCACAAGAACCAGAAGGAGGTGGGCATTACTTGACGTCATTTGTAAAAGTGAAATTAATATTTTTCAACATTTACAATAAAGAGTAAATAAATAAAATAGAACGAAATAAATAAAAAAGAACGAATAATAAATTCGTGCAATAGGTAGAGTGGTAGCCCTTCCGAACATATAGAGCAATAGAAACTAGTTTGTAGAAGTTTATTTTTTTATTTTTTTTATTATTTATAATAACTACGATTAATATTATGCATATTATTAGATCGTACACTGAGATTTCAAATTCACAATAAAAAAAGTTAAAAATAATATCTTTACTTGACCTGGATATTATTTATTTAAATCTTTCAATTGACTCGATTTTTCTTATTCAATGTTAATTAGCGCTGATTAATATTGTTGCGATAAATATAATCAGATTAAATAATTTGAAAAACCAGAGTCGGACTTGGAACTATTTTAAATAGTAATTAAATAGTTTAAACGTATAAAGTGTGGCATATCATTGTACTCAGGAGACCGACTTCTTTCAAAACCTCAAATAAAAAATGCAGGTCCTCAGTCAAAATCAGCTAATTTGAAAATCTAAAAATCCCTAATAAAGTGGCTATGAAAATGTTCAATCGGTTTTTTGATTTTCTCAAAAAGTAACGATAGGAAAAAATAAAAATGATATTCAAAAAAATCGTTTTTTTTTCAAAAAAAATCAGGAATCTTTGAAATGTTTAAAACTTTATTGATGGCATCTTGGTGAACAGCCCAAGGCGCAACTTTGCCCTAATTTAACCATCTTCGTATCTATTACGGTTTCCGAGACACCAATGCTGGTACCTCGAATTTGTAGCACCTTGTATAATTATATCACCTTTTATTCCTAAACTCAGATTTTTTAAACTTTAATATTTGTCATATTATACAAAACACCCTGTGCAATAATTTCGTGTGTAAAATTTCCTAAAATATAATTTTACGGTCAGAACCATGTTTCCTGAGCATTTTGAATTTGGGTTATGTCAATACATGCCTTGGTTAATTTTTAAGAGCGAAATACTATACAGACCGGACCACCGTAGTAGTAACAAAGGCAGAACCGGACGAATTAGCGTATACCCGTCCGCCGAATAAAAAGCAGGCGAAAAAATGCGATAAAATAAAAATAGGTAGATATGTGATAAGAATGTTTCAGAATTTGTATTTATTCGTGTTTTAATAGCCTAATTAATAGCCTAAACGAATACATAGATTCTCGCGACAGTTCTCGTGTAAAATTTATTTTTTAAGTAAAATAATGGATGTTTACGAAGTTCGTGAACAAATTCAAATTGTAAAATGGTATTTCCAAAATAGGTCTTATCGGGATATACAAACATTTGTGCTACCGCGGATCAAAATCCCACGTTTTCAAGTAATCAAATTGCTGAGGTGGTTGCCCTGCACACAATGCCCGTATTTTCAAGAATACTTAAACAATACTTTTCCCAACCGTTTAATTAGTGGATATGGAACTATTTTCTGGTCCGCTAGATCACCAGATCTTTCTCCCAATTATTTCTTTTTGTGGGGTTATGTAAAATCCAAAGTGTATGGTCATAATAGGGCTAATAATCTGGATGAGCTTCAAGTAAAAATACGAGAGGCTTTTCAAACTATTAGCCCTAATATGTTAGCCAATGTCAGACGGGGATTTTACGACCGCCTAGGCTTCTGTCTAGCACAACAAGGTGGTCTTTTTGAACAATTGTTATAACTTTTTTTTATTTAGAGTAATATTTTAGTTTTCTTGGTGTTTAGAGAATTTATTTATTAGTTTTGGCTTGTAAACACACTAAAATAATAAATATTTAAGTATTTTTATTTCAAATGTTACCTTAAGTGAAGGTAAACACTTAAAATGAAAATAATAAATACTTGACACTCCTCGCGTCGTATTCCTAGTCTGTCACGACCGACCCGTCCAAGCACAAGTGCAACTACGTACTGCCTGATCAGCCGACTAGCCGGCAGTGAACCTCGAGTACGTCGTATTAGTAATTCGTCCGGCAACTTGCTACGTTACTAATAGCCTGGTCTTCTCTGTATATATTCTTTTAAATAATGGTAAAAAATAATTGAGTTTCAGAATTAATAATTACACTTTTTGTAGTCATCTTTTAGAGTTATCACAAATATTATTTAAAGTTTACAATCACTAAATATAAAGAGTTTCTGGTCTATATCGCAACATAACTTCGCCCCGCAGTTCTTATAGTTCTTTAATAATAAGGTTCTGACCTCATTACATTTTAGTGGCACTACTTGAAAATAGGTTACTTTTATCTGGCCCCAGAGAAGTAAACTTTAGTTTTAAAACTAACTTTAACGAAAGATCGTCCGTTAGATAGTTTTACGAACGCTGGAAATTGCTATAAATATGTTTAGCGCTTATCTGGTTTATGTACGTGTGTTTAGTTTTTAAGTACCATGATTAACCAATATGGTTTTTATAGTAACGATAATGTCAGTAAGGTGTGGTGAATAAAATCGTTAATGTTCAACATAATGACGCCATTTTTAAAGAAGAATTATAATTTTATATATTTAGATTGCCATGTATATTATATGTATTTTAAAAGATATTTTAAAAATTTATTAGTTTCAGTTTACTGTGTTTTTCTCATTTATCTCGAAAAAATAATTTTGCCACTTACCCCATTTGGTATTTCCACTCTTCAATTTTGGTTCTGCATAAACCTTGTTAGTTGTTTTGTTTCATTGATTAATAAATTAATACAAATTTATTAATAGTAATTTTTTTATCTATGATATTATCGGTGCTATAATTTTAAAAACAATATTTTTGGAGCAGCATTTTTAAGATTTTTTTGTTCGATATTTGGCAAAAATATACATTGGAAGACATACAATAATGAATTTTCAAATCTTGACTTTTTTCTTAAGCGTTTTGTCATTTATTAGAAAAGTGGTTATCGGATCCAGCAGTGTTATGAAATTATTTATAAACAAAATTTTAAAGTTGGTGCCCGGTGGCGTAGAGGCACAGGCTCTCGTCTACCAATCTCAAGGTAGTGGGTTCGATTCCCACACCCGGCATTGCATCAGCCAACTATTTTTATTAAAATAAAAATAGTTTGGGTACCTAGGTCGACTCAGCCTTAAATGAGTACTTGGGATTCATAATCCTGAGGTAATAATAGGCGGTTAAAGCGTAGTGCTAGCCACATTACCTTCCTTGTATACCGAACGGCTCCAGTATGGCAAGCTGTACCTTGCTACTCCCTAGGCGTTAAACGCTATATACGGGAGCTATTATTATTATAATTTTAAAGTTGAAGTTTCTGAAAAATATTGATTCTACATAATTTGTATACTCTATGTAACTATTTATTTTTGAATATTGTAATCAACTATAATTTTTTTATAACATCAGCTGAATAACCTATCTATTTTTTTCTATACACGTAAATTTCTTAACTCTGCAAACTCATACTTATATAAAATGCTTTAGGCTGATATTTCCCTAAAGCTGTAAGTTTGAGTCACCTTGTTCATATGTTGTATCAGTCTTTAATTTTTGTTATGTATGAACCTTGTTTTTTGTTTTATTTTATTGGCCAATAAATTAAAACCAATTTGTTAGTAGTAACTATTTTTTTCGACGAGGAAACAGAACATCGAACTTTAAGTATGTAATTTAATCGATTAATGCATTTTACAACACTTTCCCATGTTCACTAAATAATTTCTATTGTAGGAAATGCATAATAAAAAACTAGACGGATTGGGTTATTTAAACCGGACATACATTGTAAAATGTTTGAACAAAGTTTCTCTTTTAAATAACATAATAAATTGATGGCGGGACATGTAACGCGTTAAAGTTAATGCTGGAATTTTTAAAATTGTATTAGAACCTAGTTAAACCATTCTATTCATTTTTTATGTATAGTTCCACTTGAACTATTTTTAATGGGTACAGGTTTATATAATGAACACGTTGTATTAGCAAGACAAACAGGAAACAGTGGACTTTTTTTGTGAAATGTCACGAGGTTGCAGTGATTAACTCCCCCTAACATTTTACATTCTATATTGCTAATCTTCATTATGAAGAAGCACCTGAAAGAGAAGACATATTTTCGCAAATATAACAATGTCAATTTATGATATACAGGATTGTTTACCACATACGACACCGAGTATTGTAGCTAAACAAGAAAAAATTTTGGGTTCATTGAAGGGCTATTAGAGCTACAATTTAAAAATATTTTTACAAGATACAGAGTGTTCCAAATAAATAAAAAATATCGATTGTATATTTTTAAATAGAACACCACGTATATTATTTCATTTTTAGTTTCTACGATTAAAATAAAGGTAATTTTGATTAATGTTTACCGCATTTTAATCTTACCGTTTTTTGAAATATTTATGTTTTTGTAAAAATACCGTAATAATTCTTATACTTTATTTCTCTAGGTATATTTAAGTTTTTTTTAATGGCGCCCGGTGGCGTAGAATGGTGCCCGGTGGCGTAGAGGTACAGGCTCTCCTCTACCAATCTCAAGGTGTGGGTTCGATGCCCACACCCGGCATTTCATCAGCCGACTATTTTAATTAAAATAAAAATAGTTTGGGTACCTAGGTCGACTCAGCCTTAAATGAGTACTTGGGATTCACAATCCTGAGGTAATAATAGGCGGTTGAAGCGTAGTGCTAGCCACATTACCTTCCTTGTATACCGAACGGCTCTAGTATAGCAAGCTGTACCTTGCTACTCCCAAGGCGTTAAACGCTATATACGGGAGCTATTATTATATTTAAGTTTTTGAAACCAAATATTGTACAGAGGTCTATTTCTATTTACTAAATTTTGTATTGCATTAATAAAAATTATACTACCTTATACAAAGTGTAAATAATTATTACTGGCTTTAAACGGCAATAAATTGTTTAATTTGAATGGAACACCCTGTATATTTTAAGAGAATCATATGCAAAATTTAATTGTCTATCAAATTGTGTTAACCATTTTTTACCTATCTCTTCAAGTTTTCGTAGAAAATGCATTTTATTATAATTTAAACCTCATTTAACAATATACCCATGCAATGTTGATATTTTAAATTAATTTTAAAGATGAAACAAATTTTTAAAAAATACTGATACTAATATTGTCGATATAGTTTGTATATTTCTTTAAAAAATAAAAAAAACTGTTTTAATATTGTTAAAGAGAACCAATTAAGATGATTCCAGATTTCAAACTACATTAATTGATTAATAATAATTGTCTCAAATACTAAAAAACTCAATTTTGTATGTTGTAAAAAGTAACACTTTAAAAAAATTATTTTATTTTTTGATGAATGCTTATTTATAACCAGAGAGACGATCATTTTCATAACTTCCACATTTATTTAGAATAATATATTTATAAACTAACACAATTAAGTATACGTAATTAATTAATATTTGGCCGGAAATAATGGTGGTATATCTTTTAATTAATGGTATACTCTTTTATAAAGATTTAAATAGTTTTCTTTTTGTATACAAAATGGGCTGGTAATATTATCGTTTTTAGCACCTGTACATTTTGTACATTTGTTGATTTGAGGTCTAAATTAAAAGAAAATGCATTTTCTACGCAAACTTCAAAGGATCGGTAAAAAAAGGCATAATACAATTTGATAGTCAATTAAATTGTGCATCTGATTTTCCTAAAATATGCAGGATGTTAAATTTAAATTAAACAAGTTGTTGCCGTTTAAAACTAGAAATTATTTAGAATACATTTTTAGACACACTGTATGAGGTAGTATTATTCTTAATATTGTAACACGATAACTGACCAATAAATAAACTTGAGTAAATATTTAGTTTTAAAAACTTTGATACCCTCGGAGAAATTATAGCTTAAAATTTTTACTGCAAGTTTACAGAATGGAAAATATTTCAAAAACGATAAGGTGTAAGTGTGATTTTACCAGTTTACTTTTATTTAATTTACCTACAATAGTTTAATAAATAATATTTATTAAATATGTGTATATTATTCTATCAAGAAAAACGAAGAAGTAGTTCTTTGAATTATTTTACGACGTAGATATATGGATTTTCTATAAAATAGCCAATTACGGCAAATTCATTTTATTCACTTCCAATGACAGGTTTTTGTCTAATAGTTTTTTATAAACCACACTACCAGCTCTGCGAAATAGAACAAGAAGTTTTTCAAAGAAACGCTTATCAGGAAGATTCCTATTTGGATATCTTTGAGTATAAGCCCTTGAGGCCAAGAAGCAATTTTCCTCACAAAATAATATCACTAGTAACCTATCTATTCATTCCGCCAGCAGATACTGCTTTATTTTTCTTGATAAAACAATGAATACTTACTTATTAAACTATTGTAGGTAAATTTAAGTAAACTGTTATAATTTATAAATGATAATGTTCATAAACTAATGTCGACTTTGAAAATAGTTACTAACTGTCACTAGAAAATTGCCATGGCGACACCAACCATCTTGATTGCAATTTTATTTATAAATCGCTTTTTATTCAAAATCTCAGCTAGATAGGTATAGGAAACCCTAATATAGTTTGAAAGAGTATTTGAATCTGCTTAGATTTATTTAAAAAAAATACAGGGTGTTGCATTTGAAATAACGAAGTTTTTATATAAAATGTATCCTTAAAATAGATCAGCAACTTTTGATAGCCTACATAAATTTAAGGAACCAATACCATTTTTTAGTAAAGTTTATTTCTCTACCTTTACACTCAGCATAAGAATTAATTCTGAAAAGTAATGTACAGGGTGTTAATAGTCTATTCTATTGTAGCATGCAAATTTAAATATCTTTAAATATCTCAAAAACTAAAGATTTTAAACAAATTTAACCCTTATAATAAATGCCTTTTTTGGGCCCAAGAATCAAAGGTGCTTGGTGAGCAGGCACCCAGAGTAGGAGGACTTTGTTCTCTTTGCCTAATTTATTCAGAATGACGTGTTTTTGGATAACTTTGCCTAATTTATTCAGAATGAATAAATTAGGCAAAGAAAACAAAGTCCTCCTACTCTTGGTGCCTGCTCACCAAGGGATAGAAGGCAATGAAAAAGCAAATAATCTAGCTAGAAAAGGAGCAAACACTCCACTAACTGGACCAGAACCGTTCTGCTTTCCAAGTGATAACCAACTCAAAGCGGAACTCAAGAACTTGGAAGATTCCATCCGCAACCTGGAATGGGAATCTTGCAACGGTCTAAGACACTCGAAGAAGTTTGTAAGGGCTTATGATCAAGAAAAATCACAGATCTTCCTGGGTTTAAGTAAGAACAATCTTCGGATTGTCACGGGGTTTTTAACAGAACACTGTCTCCTCAATGAACACCTCAGTAGATTGAAACTAAGAAGAAACGGCGAATGCAGATTCTGTGGGGAAGATGGGGAAACACCAGTACACCTCATCACTGAGTGCGCCGAGACGACAACCATTCGTGCCATGAATTTTGGTACGACTGATATTGGAGATGGAGAACTACCCTCTATAAAACCGTCCCAGATACTGGCTTTTGTCAAAGCCCTGGGACTGTATGATGAGTTATAACTCAAGAAAGGGGGACACAATAGATCTGTAAGGTCACAGTAATTAACCCCCCTCCCACTAATTCTAAATACTAAAAAAATCTAAGTGTGATAAACCTTAATCAAATGTACCTTTATTTTAATCGTAGAAACTAAAAATGTAATAATATACAGGGTGTTCCATTTAAAAAAATACAACTTTGATATTTTTTATTTATTTGGGACCTTCTGTATCTTGTAAAAATATTTTTAAATTGTAGCTCTAATAGTCCTTTCCTGTTGTATGTGGTGAACAACCCTGTATTATTCCAGTATTTAAAAGGTAAGAAATTTACTTCAAATAGCCTTTAATGAAATATTCAGGAAATATGCAAAATTTTACTCCTGTTTTATTCCGTCTTTACTCTCGGTAATAATTATAAATACCTGGTGTTTTGGTCTATTACGTTCTCGAAACTTTAACGCTCGGTAAGTGCTACCCGATTCGAGTTCTATTACCGAGAGCTCGCCTTAAATTAATTTTAAATGTCACACTCTAGTATTTCTAGACGTAGATTTCCATCCTGTTGCCGTCGTCGTCATACGTTCATAATTTGCCCCATAAAATAAAACAAGGTAAGAACTTTCGCAATTACACCGAAACTCAATTAAGGCGCCGCCATTGTTTTAACTCTTCATATTAAAATGTTTGTTAATGAAATAATATTAGTACGAATGCGGAGCAGTCCCAAGACGCTCTCTCGCGTTTAATTAAACTAAACTGGAGCTGCCGCTGCTACCGCGCGCCGCCTCGCCGAGCCGCTTTCCTACAACGTTTTTACTTTATTTATTTGTCTGTTTGTTTATTTGAGGCGTACGGTGGCGTAATTGTTTATTTTTGACGTGCCGTAATCAACCGATGAAGGTTTTTTGAGCATTCGCTTCAGGATGATTATTTAGTAAACATACTTTAATCTTGTAAAATTAAAAACAACCTATTTAAAAAAAAATAGTTTAGTCACGTAGTATGAGAGAATTTAAAAGACTTTAACCTCTGCAGGTATGCGAATTTCTGCATTAAATTTATCAGAACCAAGGAACTAACCGTACGCTGGAGATGACCGGTTTGCTGGAGATTGCTGGAGAAAAGTGTGTATCGTGTACAGCAGTATTATGAAATTATTTTAAAGCGAACGAAAAAAAATCAAACAACGAATACATACCATATATTTTTCTTTTATCTAAGATACATACCTTATCGTCTTTTGGAAACACGTACATTTTTGCAGTTTTGTTAGTTTCTTTGCAAGATCACAACACAACAAGAAAACACCATTTTTACAGTTATTAAATAATAAAGCTATTTCTGACTATGATATTTAAAATTTAGATAGATAGAAAATTAAAAATCAAACAAGTATTTGCAAACGCAGGCCCAAATTCAATAAAAATCAAAATTTTTCCTGCGAAAATCAGGCTTTTTTCACTGAAAAGGTATTTTTTGATTTATCAGCAGTCATTGTCAAGTTGACAATATACAGGGTGTTTTCGAATTAGTCTAAAAAAATTATGGTGTGATTCCTCATGTGTTCAAACAATTTTTATATAACCATTGGGTCTAAAGTACTTCCTTTCTGATCTACAGGGTGTTAAAAATTAAAAAAATCGATTTTTTTGCTTAACATAAATGGTACACCACTGCTTTTTTAAAGAAAATATATTTTTTTCTTGACTGGCCATCCTTTTTCAACAAAATTGATCTTTTGAGTTTTTCTTGTTCATCAAACGGTTGTCGAGAAAAAAATAAATATACTTATTAAGAGCCCGCCTTAATTCGTTTTCTAACAATTTTTTATTTTTTAGATTAATTAGGAAACACCCTGTATATGCATATCACAGGCAACCGAATAAACTAGTAACCTCTAAAAATTATTTTTCCAACCACTAGCGACATACCCTGTTTTTAGTGTGTACTAAATTGTTTTATCAAAATTTCACCATATAAGTTTCCAGGCAATGGCTATAGCATAGTAGTGTAGACAGCGCAACAAATTACATTTAACAATGATAAAATCATAGGTTGACAACTTAAGCTATGGTGACATTTGACGGGTTTTGCATTGTACCAGTTCAGTTTAAATTTAAAAATAGGTGCAGTTTTTCTTAAATTACTCAAAATCGGCTCGTCCAAAACTGTTCAAATTTAGCATTAGTATTCAGTATAAGCAGACCTTTAAAAAATATATCTACAACTTCGCTGTAAAATTAATAAAGGAGCCCATATTTCATTTTAAGATTTGCATGGGATTTCCTATGTTTCCAATAACGATGCGCCACCCGGTATATTTTTCCGAGTATTAAAATTGATACAGATTGTAGATTTATGTAAAATACAAATATTGAAACGAACTAAGCAAATATATCGTGAATAAACTCAGAATACAAGATAACTTTAAATATAGATGATAAAGTGATTGCTAACTTTGTACACAAATAAGAGACTTTAATCTCGTCTTCCAAAAAATAAAATAAAAAAGTCATAACTTTCGCATTTGCGGAATCTCTATCTGATAGAATAAATATAAGTTTCCTTCGAGAGTAAAAGAACGGACCATTCGAGGCATCGTGACTTTTAAATTTTCTTATTTAAAAAGTTGCAACAAGAAGTCGAAGTAAGCTCGCACAATGTTTGCACATTGTGCAGTTTAAGTTACGAGCTTCGAGTGCCGGAGGTAGTTGGAAAGTTTTCCTTTTAGTTTAGCTTCTTTTGAACAGTTCTTATAAGGAACATACAAGATGTTTTATTTTCATGGGTAAAAATTCCACAGTCCTTTACAACGATGCAACCAGGTGGGATATTGAAAAAGATAAAGTAAAAAGCAAGCTGTGAGTACATGAAAGTGACTTGTGTTGAAATTCATTTTATTTACAACCATATAAGTAATGTTGACATTTCCGATTTTTTGAAGGTTGGAAAATGTCAGTTTTCTAAATTTTACTTTCCACCCACGGGTGGAAAGTAACTTATTTACAACCACATTTGTAATACTGGCATTACTGACTTTTAAAAAATTTGAAAGTGTCAAATTATCTACATTTCTTCCCTCTTTACCATCCATTTCCCTCACCCCATTTCCCTCATCCATTTCCCACACCCATTTCCCCCACTCGGTTTTTCTTTTTTCGCGCCTCATTTAACTAAGCAAAATATTCTTGTAATATCTTCATTAAATACTTATCTAACATCAACAAAAAGAAACAAGAAGATTAACAATAATAATTGAAGATTTTAATACGTTTATTTGCTGAAGGTAAAAATGCTAGACTTCTTTGGCTTAAAACCTACATTCTGGCGTTTTAAAAAAGCGACGAGTTTGTGATATTTTGATTTGTCAGTCTTTTCCCTTAATTCTAACATTGTCCTTATCATGCTGTAACAAAAAATAGATGGCTTTTTCTGCCTTGCCATGTCGCTAAAATATGCCATCAAGACTGTCTCCGAAGCAATATTCTTAGCATTTCTTTCGGCACACCATTTTTTCGTATATATACTTTCAATGCTATTTCATATCGACCCCTACTTTTTTCTGGAAGTAAACTGGCTTCTGCTCTTTTTGCAGCTTCTGTAAGTTCTGGTGGAGTACCCATATTAAACTAGTCTTGATTATTAGAACTTTCTGGCTTTCTATGTTATATAAATTCGAAAAAGCGAACAAGAAATTCAAAACTGTCACTTAGTTGTTTGTTTTGCTGTTGAAGGTTTGAGCCATAACAACCAACCGAAAACTAAACCACAACCAACCAAACTATAGATATGGAAATGCCAAAACAGAAAACGACAAATTTTTGCATTTTTTTTTCAAAATAAAATACTGTCCCTATTTTTTAATTAATGATGTGGTTGTAAATAAAATAGTCGATAAAATATACAAACCTCGGAGGGAAGTGCTTCATTTTTGTCTCGAGATTTAGTTAATCTCTCGACAGTAATGAAATACTTCCCTCCTCGGTATGTAATACACTATTTTTATAAAATAGATGAAATCTTTCTTGTAATTATGTTTATATATATCTCAGTAAATTAGTTAGAAAAAGGTACACCCGTAAAAGAAATTCCTAGAGTACCGAGAATGGCTTTAAACGTTTTCTCCAGAATTGAGCTGATATGTATCAAAAGTCTCCGGGGACAGACGTTGATCTCGTGGTTGGGGGAGGAGTTCAATATCATGTTTTTTTTTATTTTGTCACTTATATTTTAAAAACTATGACTTCTAGGGAAAACACTCTACAATATGACTCACGGCGATGGCACGTTAGAAGTTTACGGAGAGCCGGTGATTTTTTTAAATTTGGATTTTTGTATAAAGGCACCTGCTTCATCTATCTAAATTATTTTCAGTATTACAGTATTGCCGCTTCATACTAAAAGTGCTAGCATCTTTGTTACTTTAAAGGGTTTTACTTTACTTTAAATAATACCCCGTATATTATTAAATTTTTCGAATCTACTTTCATATCTCATAATTTTTCTATTATATTAATCTATACATATCTGTAAAATTGTTAAAAACATGATGTTGAATAAGCGTTGCCGTTGGCTAAAACAGAATTTTGACATATTGAGTACTGAAATTTAGTATATAGGTTAAGGAAAGACGACACATTCGACCTGTCTAAAGAGTGGATATCAGTTTGCTATAAAATTGCTCAAATCATTGTTATTTTAAATTCAAGCCTATGTACATTATTTAAAAAATCGAAACATAAACAAAACTGCAAAATTTAAAAGTTTTTGTTAAAAAAGATCATATTTATTAGTAGGTCATGGATTTATAATAAAAGAAACAAAAGAATTATTAAAAGAATATACTGCTATCTGTCTCTTGTTTTATTTTGGGTGCCACTAATAAATTCTTTATATATTAGGGAAACTTAATTCTTTACCACTGTTTCTAAATCTTGGAAGCGATCGTACCGGAACTTTTAGATATTCCTTTAGCTAATTTACGTGAAATATACTTTCAGCAAGATGGGGCTTCCCCTCACAACTTTGAAAATATTAGAATTCTCTTAAATTATTATTTCTCAAATCAGTGAATTGAAACCAATGGACCCATATGATGGCCTCCATAATTTCCAGATTTGTCCGTTCTCGATTTCTGATTTTAGTGATTTTTGAAGTATGAAATATATCGTGGCAGCTACAACAATGTCGAACACCTGGAAAATGCTTTAATAATGCAAGCTAATAATACAAGCATTTGCATATTGGCAAACAAATCCCGTTATAATAAAATCCGTTACAAAAAAAGAAAAATAGATTCAGAGATTCAATGGTAACAGTTCAAAAGTAAAATATATCAATCCCAAATAAAATTTTTATATGTGTATGACTATTTTAGTAAATACCATTTTGATTTTTTTATTATTAATCACAGCCATTAAATTCTACGTAAAAAGGTCTATAAGAATCAGTTTGCACCTTCTCGATATCATTCACAATAACGGAGATACGGGGGCTCTCCCAAATTGCAGAATTTTCGAAAAAAAAACCTGTAACTTAGAAGCGAAGATGGCTATGAAAATCTTGTTCACAGCAGCTTTCGTTTGACAAAAAAGTGGAGACAAAAAAGGACAGTTTTGGTGCATCCTCCTATATTTAATAAAAAACCGCATACTCCTATCTTTACTAATAACTGAGATACCGTATGACTTTAACCAAAATAGGACACCCTGTACACATGTAGCAAGTATACAGGGTGTCACAGGCTGAGCGTGCATTAGAAGTTTCTAGAGAACCACGATATCTAGATCGGAGATTTTTTGCAAATCATGGTTTTACAATGAGATCTATCTATTAAAAATAGTTTTAATATGGCGGCACTTCCGGAAATACCGGAAGTTGACAGCAACTTTTTTATTTTAAATGGGTGCCCTCATTTTGTATTACATACTTATATTCTCTGTAAAATTCTATGAATATTGATGTTAAACACTCTATATCTAACAGTAACCGTTTTTGAGAAAAAAATTATTTAAAATTTTTGGACGAAAAAAAATACCTATTAAAAAGAACTGTACTTGACAGCCTAAAAGTCAAATTTACTGATTACCACAGCAACTGTGACATAAAGAGAGGACATGTGGCTATCAATTTCAAAAATTAAATTGCTCAAATGTCATATAATAATGGCGATAGCTATGATGGAATTGAGTGATTAAAAAATTATTAAAATATTTTTTTTTTCAAATGAAAACCCATTTTTTTATTTCACTAATGAAACTGGTTTTCAATTTGTTACTTTTTAACTATACATGTTCCTATACCTAAAATAAATATTTTTTAAGTTATTTAAGATTGAGTGAAAACGTATATTCTTCTTGATTTCATCTAAGTAGCTTCCTTTGACATTAAGTGTCAAACGGTCAGACAATTTATTTCCACCTGTCAGAAAACGAGTTATTTGAATTTCCTATAGTATAAATACTGCCCGCTAGGAGTTTAAAAAGTGTATTTATAAAAATATATCTCGTATTTTTTCGCTCTTTAGGCATATCTTTGATATTATTAATAATATTGAAGTATGATCGAAAAAAAGTATGACCAAAAAAAAACAGCGCAAAGTTGACTCGGAAATGATGCTGCTTTTTGAACAAAGCGTCACAATATGACATTGCCAGATCTATTGTTTTACATCACCTGACGTTTAAAATCATAGGCTATTGGTTAAAATCAAGAAAAATATATGTTTAAAAATAAATCATAAATAACTCAAAAACGATTTATTTTAGGTATAGGAACATGTAGAGTTAAAAAGTAACGAAGTGAAAAGCCTTTTCACTAGTGAAATAAAAAAGAGGGTTTCCATTTGAAAAAAATTATTTATGATCATTTTTTAATCGATCAATTCTATGACAGCTGCGGCCATTATTATATGACATTTGAACAATTTAATTTTTGAAATAGATAGCCACATCTTTTCTCTTTATGGCACAGTGGCTGTGGTAATCACTAAATTTGACGTTTAGGCTATACACGTATTTTTGACAGGCAGTTTTTTTTTCGTTCAAAAATTTTAAATATTTTTTTTTCTCAACTAATGTTAGATATAGAGTGTTTAATATCAAAATTCATAAAATTTTACAGAGAATTTAAGTACATAATAAAATATGGGGGTACCCATTTAAAATAAAAAAGTTGCTGTCAACTTCCGGTATTTCTGGAAGTGCCGCCATATTAAAAATATTTTTAATCGATAGATCTCGTTGTGAAGCTATGATGTGCAAAAAATCTCCGAGCTAAATGTTGTAGTTCTCTAGAAACTTCTAATGCACGCTCAGTCTGGGACACCCTGTATATATGAACTCATATTTAACGTAAAAATGATGTATTAAACGTATTATTTACTTAATATCAAAAATGGAGTTAGCAGGTTAACAGGCTTAACTGACGCACTGTAATCTTTATTTAACTTTTCTTTTAGACTGTACGAAGTTGGCAGGGCGAGCTAGTTAAATCTAAAAATTAAAGTAATATTTCAAAAACAACCATAATAACTTTTCGTTAGAAAAATAAAGCAATTCATAATAATCCTACTGTATCAGGTTATACTTGTCGTCGTTTGCGACTAAACGAGAATCTGCCTGCCGCAGCAAACTCAACTCGCGAGGAATGACTTAAAACGTCATAAATCATTTCGGTTCGCGTTTTCTCCTTGCTGCATCTTAATTAGAAAGCGAGACAACTAATTAGCAGATTTATCTTCGGGATTTGAAATTGTTTAATGGATTGTTTCAGTTCGCGCGCTTAACAGAATTATACATGCGAGCGGTTCGAGTATTCTCTGCTAGTATATTTTCATAAATAATGCTTTAAAAATAAGCAAAACCTTCATTTTTCTGTTGTATTTTTAAGCAGGATATATTAAATTAGGCTTAATAATTTTTAATTTATTTTAAAATATTCTACACTTGGTGCATACTTTTATGGCAGGTAAATGTTCTTTCCATAAAAAAGAAGTGGTTTTTTTAATTATTATTTAAATAATTTTGATAAAGTAATTTAAGGACATTATTTATTAACTAAACCTATCGGTAAGATGTATACCGGGGTGTCTAAAAAGTGGCTCACCCCTATAGCTTTTTTATTTTTTCAGATAAATAAAACAGATTTTGTATGTTAGTAATATAGTCTAAGAGCTAGCAACGTTTTCGAGAAAGTATTTTAAGACGTCTGGCTCGATACCCGTTGCGTTCCCTACTGCGCATCGGAAGAAGATCCTATATTTTTTTTATTAATTTAGTCCTATAAATTCTAGTATTGAATATAAATCGAACATGTCTCCATAGCGCAGTGCGTAGAGTTTCCGACCAAGAACCGATGATTCAGGGTTCGATTCCGGGTCAGGGCAAAGACTTTCTTATTTTATTTTCGTTTATATTCTGAGTAAAGTATTAAATACTTCTGGTGATTCAAAAAAAAACAAATATTTAATACTTTACTATCAGAATATAAATGAAAATAAAAAAGTCTTTGCCCTGACCCGGATTCGAACTCTGAATTATCGGTTCGTGGTCGAAAAACGCACTGCGCTATGGAGACATGTTCGATTTATATTCAATACTAGACTTTAAAGGACTAATAAAAATATAGTATCTTCTTTCAATCCGCAGTGGGGAACGCAACGTTTACCGGCAGCCAGACGGGCCGCATGCTGTTCTAGAGAGCATAGTAAAAGATAAATCAAAGAGCCAGACGTTTTAAAATACTTGTTTCTCCGACGTTACTAGCCCTCGTACTATTATGACATAAATTAGGATTGATTGACGTATTCAATTGTTTTTGGTCACTTCCTGTTTCATCGGAAATGACTACAACTTTTGATTTTTAAATGATAAGCTTGGATTTTTTTTTACTTTATTTCATAGAAAATAACACTCTGAATAGAAAGACAAAGCATATACCAACTTTTGACATTTTCAATTAACAAAAATTGCATTTTAAATTTTAATTTAGAGTGCATATGACCATAAATGTAACGAAAATTTGACTCGAAATACCCAGTGCGTGATAACCAAATTATTCGTAAAAAAATGTTTTTTTTTCAAAATATGTTAATGGGCCACCCTCGTACCATTAGAAAAAATTGAGATATGATTAAAAATACAAATTGGGCATCTTTTAAACGGTCAAGACAGGAGAAGAAAAACATTACAATACGATCAAATCTATTTTTCCAAGACTCCTTGAAAAATTAAAGCGATAGCCATATATTTAACATCGAGAAATACCTGCGCAATAATTATACAATACATTTATTTACACTTGATAAGACTATACAAGTTTATATTACGTATAGTGGCTATCGGAATAAGATCAATATTATTATTAATTTCATTTGAAAATACTTTCTTTCTCACCATATAATTTAACAATAATAATTACTCTTTACTTTTTTAATAATTATTTTTTACGTTTTTACTAAACAAACCAGAATTCTTACAACCTGTCATAAAATGGAGAATTTAATAGTAATTTAATTTTATAAAATTAATATTCATATATTTATAAAATTATTAAGTGCATTAAAATGTTTTGAAAATAAGATTTTAATAAAAAAATAGAGAAATCAAGATGAAAATTTAAAAGATTTAATGGCGAAATTAATCTTGTTTTTAAATTTAAATGAAATGCTTTTATCAATACTCTAGTCACTAAAAGTATTAAAACGTATTATAATGGATTCAAAATTTTAAATATCAATAGATCTATTTTAAAATAATATGTTGCATTTTAATTTAAATAAAATTATTTTATTATTATCGGTAGGATTTGTTTGAAATTTAATTTACAAAATATTAATTCCATTTTTAAACTAAAGCACAAAATTTAAGGCGATTAGTATCATTCATATTTATCTACATCTCTGCAATTTATTGGATTTCACAATATTTCCTAATTTTGTACCAAAATATTAATATACATATTATGTTTCGACATGTAGACTAGACAGTCTGTAGATAATTTATAAAAAATTACTTTATATATTTACGGTTTAGAATCTTTACTAATATATAAAATCCTTAAGTGACACATATTGATTAATCACGATCCTGCTCAAACCACTCAACGTAAGAAGCTCAATTTTGGCATACAGGTTGATTCTAGGGTGTAGAGGTTCGATAAGAAGGGATTTTTCGAAATTCCAGTTCCAAGGGGATGAAACCACCCCTCAAATATTACAATATTTTTTATGTAAAAACGGTCAAGTATCCGAAAAAACGCTTAAACACGTATATTTTATTTTTTTTTTACATATTCTAAGATTTTTTAAATATGTATACAGGGTGTTTCGAAAAATCTGGTCATTGATTAATCACGATTCTGCTTAAAGCGCTTGACGTAAAAAGCTTTTTTTTAAAATTTTTGGAAAACAGATTGACTTTAGGGTGTAGAGGTTCCATAAGAAGAGATTTTTCGAAACTCGAATTCTAAGGGGGTGAAACTATCCCTCAAATATTAAAATATTTTCTATTTAAAAAACTTTTACATATTTTAAGATTTTTTATAAATTTATACAGGGTGTTTCATAAAATATGACCATTGATTAATCACGATTCTGCTTAAACTCCTTGACGTTTAAAGCTGATTTTTGGTAAACGGATTGATTGTAGGGTGTAGAGGTTCGATAAGGAGGGGTTTCTCGAATCTCAAACTCCAAGACGGTGAAAACGCCCATCAAATATTACAATATTTTTTGTTATTTAAAAAACGGTTATTCTTTCGGGAAAACGCCTGGACAAACATAATTTATTTGGTTTTTTTACATATTTTGAAATTTTTTAAAAAATCGTACAGGGTGTTCCAAAATGTTGGGTAATTTCTTAACCACGATTCGGTTTAAACTGCTTGACGTAAAAAGCTTATTTTTGGCAAACGGATTTTTCGAAAGTCAAATTCTAACGAGATGAAACTACCCCTCAAGTATTACCAAGTTATACAGGGTGTCCCAGAAATAAGTGCAAATATTTTAAGGGGTGGTAGATCTCGATAAAAGAAACATATTTTCTCTTTATCGTTTTTTGAAATAAGTCCAAAATAACGGAGTTATTTTACTTTGAAAATTTCTAAAAAAAATGATTTTTTGCTAAAATTTTGATAACCACTGGATCTTTTCTGGATTTTCTTTCTTGTAAATTTAATCTAATACCTATGTTGCCATATTATCAAGAAATTATGTTTTTTAACTAAAAACTAAAAAAATTTCCAAAAATTTTTTCCAAAAATTTCGAATTTTCAAATTTTTTTTTCCACGAAAAAAACTTCATAGGCGTGTTTCTGGGGTTGAACTATACTACCAGTTAAAATATTTGCACTTATTTCTGGGACACCCTGTATAATAAGATCACCATATTGTTTTTTCTCATGCTGACATAAATGTGAGAAAATTTTATCCAGTTTGTATGTTAATGGAAATTCTTGCTTTGCTTTATCATCACCATTACAAATGAATAATTCGACGCGAACGAAGTCGCTGGTACACGCTGGTCCTTATATATTTTTGTTTATGAATACTGTATATTATGACTCATATTCTACTAGTTTCTTATCTGTAGTATGTGAGTACATTTAATTTGTAGTATTTTGATATAATCAGTTTCTGTTTTTTTTTACTGAATTTTTAAACTCAGTGCTGTTTTATACTTTAACTACTAGGTGATATACAATATTTTCAGGGCTGGTAGATGTTGAAAAAAAATATATTTTTCTTTGCCGTTTTTCAAATAAATCCAAAATAACAGAGTTATTCAGGTTTGAAATTAAATAAAAGATTTATTTAAAAAAAAATTGAGGGCCACCGGATATTTTCTGTATCCCTTTATCTTTATACATCCCTTTTTGTGTCGTAACTATGGCAATACCAGAGATTAAGAAATTATACGGAAAAAATTGCGGTGAACAGGCAATTCTAAAAAGTTTTTTTTAAATATACAGGAAAATTTAAAAGAAAATTCACAATTTTGAACATATTCTTTTGTGAAAAAAGCTCATCCCTGAGACACGGCTGGAAATATATATAATAGCTCTAAAAGCCTAAAAGGCTCATGGCTTGATTGGTTATCTTTCTCTATTTGTCTCTGTCTTTCTCCTTTATTCTCCACCCATCCATTATTATCCTTCTCAAGTCCTCTTCTACATCCTTTTTTCATCTGATTCTCGGTCTACCCCTCCTTCTCTTTCCACCTATTTCACGTTTCATTATCATACTAGGAATTCTTGCTTCAGCCATTCTTTCAATGTGTCCCAGCCATCTCAGTCTTTGTGCTCTTGCTATTCCCGTTATACTCGGTGCCCGATATAGTTGCTTTAATTCTTGATTTGTTCTTCTAGTCCATATGTTTTCTATCTTCTTTCCTCCAAAGATTTTCCTCAGTATTTTTCGTTCCCAAATCTTTAGCCTCGAACTTTCCGTTGCATTGAACGTCGACGTTTCACATGCATACATGGTGGTATCATTGTTTGGTATATTCTTATTTTTAAACTTCTAGAAACGTCCTTACTCTTGATAATTTTCTGTAGTGCGTTGACACATCTATTTCGTGCCATTATTCTTGCTATAATTAATTGAGTTACGTTTGGATTGATGGATTGATTGATTTGGATATATGAATGTATCTACTTCCTCAAACTTGTATCGTTTACCTCTCTCAGAATCCATTTGTAGACATCTTCCCTACTCAAAATCCCTATCTGAGCGTATAAAGTACTGGCAACATATTTTACAGGGTGTCCCAGAAATAAGTGCAAATATTTTAACTGGTAGTATAGTTCAACCCCAGAAACACGCCTATGAGGTTTTTTTTGCGAAAAAAAAATGTTGAAAATTTAAAATTTTTCTTGACATTTTCCGGGAAATTTGAAAAAACTTTTTAGTGCTACTTGTTTATTCACCTGAGATTTCCCTACGGTGTATCTAAACCTTGCAGTGTTGCAACCTCCTATGTTATCCACATTCTACATAGTTCGGCGGAACATAGTTCTACATTTATAAATTCATAGACAAATTTCTACTCCAAAAATTAGGAATGTTAAATTTAATCTTTATCAGTGCTCATTATTAATAATTATAGAAAAAAAAACACATTAATTATTTTTAGTACTTACCCTTTCAATGAAAATTTAACAAAAACCACCGAAAATTAACTAAAACATTACGTTTATGACGTTTACGAAAATCTTTGTTATGCTGCAAAATAACTTTATTTTGGAATAAATTTAATAAAATGATTCATATTATTCACAATCAGGTCACAAAAAAAAATTCCTAAAATGTTTATCTTAATTTAGAATTCAATTCAAGAAATTTAGAAAACAGCCCAACGAATAATCGATTCATTTTTGTTTTGTTTGATTTTTTTCATGTTTCTCTGTTTTATTTGAACCACTGTTTTACAAAACACCTTGAAAAGCGTACATTACTTTGAATACCTTTCTGAATGAATAAATGTTGAGAATTACTGTCTCTTATCGCCACTTTACGAACTACTTTCAATCTAAGAAATCTTTGTTTTTTCGCTATTTTTTCGATGTATTTCGACAATTCCATCGACAGCCTAACCGGTCGTTCTTCTCTGGCCTAACCGTCAGCCAAGAACCGCCGCGTGTGAACTGGTCCTTTGAGTCGCCGGTCGCCGCGCCGTCGTGGCGGGCTTGCGTCAGACGACGATGTTAAGCAACGTTGCCGTAGTTACAACAATTTCAAATCCAAGACATTCGAAGCAATCAAATTCGTATAAAATTTTAAAAATAAAACAGAGAAACATGAAAGGAAATAAACAAAACAAAAATGAATTGATTATTCGTCGGGCTGTTTTCGATGTATTGAATTCTGAATTACGATAAACATTTTAGAAATTTCTTTTTTGTGACCTTATCAATAACCAATTCATTTGTGTTTTGTTTTTTTCTGTTTTATTTTTAAAATTTAATAAGAATTTGATTGCTTCGAGTGTCTTGAATTTGAAATTGTTGAAACTACGGCAACCTCGCATGACGCAAGCTCGACACGGCGGCGCGACAAAGGAGCAGTTACCAGTGATGCGCCGCTCTCTTGGCCGGTGGCCGACGCGACGATTGGGCTGTCGATGGAATTGTTGAAATACATAGAAAAAATAGCGAAAAAACAAAATACGTATTTAAAATTGTTGAATGAAACATGTATTTTCTTAGATTGAAAGTAGTTTGGAAAGTGGCGGTAAGAGACAATAATTCTCAACATTTATTCATTCAGAAAGGTATTCAAAGTAATGTGTGCTTTTCAAGGTGTTTTGTAAATCAGTGATTCAAATTGTGATGAGGCCTATATGAAAATAATGTGTTAAAAATGGGGACTGTTATTTTAGTAGTTATTATAATAACTACAGCATGTACAAGTAAAGCAGCACAGTGAAGTGTATTTTAGTTAAGTGTATATCGAAAAAGAGAACTGTCATAGTTACATCGATCTGTCATAAGTATCTTTTTTAATGTTGGGTAAGTTTTTTAATTTAACTTTTTTAACACATTTTTTAACCACATTATTAAACATTTAACTTTTAATTTATTTTATGTAATAATATCACAATCTTAAAAATGTAATGCATCTCTGCAAACTCCTCAGGTGTTGTGATTTTATGACTTACTTTTAACATATACTTTCTTGTCCCTATGGCAACATAGTGCGTCGAATTAACTGAAATCCGGGCTTGATGCCCGGATTGGATGTAGTTGGCGATATCTGCCGGCGGTTCTCAAAATGTTGCGATTATTTTTTTAAATTTTCAAAGTTAAATAACTCGGTTATTTTCAATTTATTTTAAAAATGGTAAAGAGAAAATATGTTTATTTTGACCAGATCTACCACCCCTTAAAATATCTGTACTCATTTCTGGGACACCATGTATAAAAGAAATATTAGTGGAGGAGGTAGACGAGAAAATTGGAGAGTACCAATGTGGATTTAGGAAAGGAAGAAGTACTGTTGACCAAATATTTACCCTAGGAGAAATACAAGCGGAGAGTGATGAATACGGAAAACAGACAATGCTCCTCCTATTTATCCACTTTCAGCAGGCATATGACAAAGTTAAAAGGACGGAGGTGTTGAGAGCGTTAACAGAATTAGGAGTTAGCAAGAAACTGACCAAGATGATAAAATTGAGACTCCAAGAGACAGTAAATGAACTCAAAGTGAACAAGAAAACAATGGAAAAATTTATAATCAGGGACGGATTAAGACAGGAGGATTCACTATCTCCAGTACTGTTTAGTGTAATATTAGAAAAAGTTATAAAGTAAAGTAAAAAATAAAGATTTCAGTTAACGTCTCCTTTTTGCTGCCAGGGCTAGTCTGGACGGGGCCTACTTTGTTTACGCGGAATCCGAACCACGGTCCTCGGCCATATCATGGTCAATGGCCTACCGACTTGGCAAGTGTCCTAAACAATCAACTATTACTCACGAGATATCCGATCTCATCCAGCCTCGAACCGGCGTGAATGAGGAGTGTGTGTCAATAGATTTTACACTTTTGCCTTTATTGGACAACAGCACGATACAGAGTTTCGAACCGGTCACCCGTCCCTCCACTAGTATCGCCTTACGTCGCTTAACTTCGGTGTTCTAATGAGAACCGGTGTTTCGACGTAGCTGGGCCGTTGCCCTAAAAGTTATAAAAGATGCGGGAATCAACAGAGAGGGCATTCTGTATATAAAAAGACACCAATGCTTAGCCTTTGCCGATGATTTAGTTATCTTAGCAAGAGATCGGAAAGAGCTGATATCGGTGACCAAAAGACTAGAAAAGCAAGCGCAAAAAGTAGGCTTTAGTGTTTAATGAGAAGAAAAGGAAATTTATGGAAGGATCATATAGGGATAAAAATATTGACACTTCTTTAAGGCCGACCCTGAATAACTAATACTAGTCTCCTTTTTATTCAAAGCTAATAACTAATATTTCAGGACACAGCAAAACAAAAGACTATTGTTTACCTTAATGCCCGTCCGGTAGGCCGACTCCTCCGTCAATTAGCCGTTTGACGGAGCTGTTTGTACAAGTTGGGAGTTCAAACAGGGGCTGGTATTGTGCCAGATTAAAGGTAGTCTCGCCGGCCGTAGGTCGGGCTTCTTCGGTAAGAAGTTCCAGATTAATAATTCCGCCGGGGGCGAAAACTTGGGGCGGGAGTTTTGACAGGATTAATTGCGGATGACGGGCTTAAATTATTATGGATCCGGATTATGGATAGTGGAGTGTATATAAAAGTTTCTTGTTAACACTTTGCTAAATGAAATACTTCGGGGATTAGGATGTTTTAATGCTACCAGGTCGCCGTACTAAAAAAGATGGGAATAATAAGGCCCAGTTCTTAAGATGTTCTCAACGAAAGAAATAGAGAGTCGCAACTTTTGACACAGTTAGTTTCTATTTGACGAGTAGATTACAAAATCGCAATCTTGTCAAGTGTCCTCCAATTTGGATTTTATTTTTTTTTGCGATATTTGTGTACTTCTTGCATTTCTTTCTTAAAAAGGCTGAGCAAACTTGTGGAGAATTAAATTCTGTACAAGTTTTGTATAAGTAATTTTGTAAAAAATATTAAATTATAGCATCTGAAATGGAATTATAAGGATATCGTTAGGGTGTTATTTTTTTATAACGAGAAAACGTCAGTAATCGTGATAATTTAAAAACTCAACTTTTTAACACATAACAGGCCATAACTCAAGAACCACTTTAGATATTGAAACTTTTTTTTAATTTTCAAGATCGAATATTTTACAATATATGTTTACATAAGAAAAATTCGATAAGGTTGTTTTTTCCATTCAAAAATTGTAAACAATCCATCCATTTATTTTTAGAGCATAGCAATTTTTAGCAATCGTGTAATTTTTTTATTGATAAAGATTTTCACATACTGTCTACAAAGAAAATACAGCTGAAATATTAACAAAGTTCTTGAAAAAACTACAATCTATTATTTCTAATAGATTTTGAGATATCGATTTTTGAATTCAGAGTTCTAATAGCACGACCACTATCGAACACCCACTCAATTCCACTTATTTTTACCAAAAATGCAAGTGTTTCTAGCTTGCACTTAAAAAAATTCAAGCTATAGGGAAAATTACAACGACTCGTTAATATATAAACAAATTAAGTATCACGAGACGTAATTAAATCGTGAAGCTGAACGCATGACGTACACCTTTCCCTAGAACTTTAAGTACTGACAGAGGTATTGATTGGGTCGACCGGTCAACTGCGACAAATCTGCTATATCCCCTTCCACGTCTCATAGCGATGTGCACAGTTTCTCGGTTTATTTCATAAGTTTGGCAACGTGTTTACTGTCCTCTCTTTGTTCAGTACATTATAAACGCATTGTACTCTTCTTACATACGGAAATCTCGACCCAAGACTAACCTTTGCCAGCCCTTAGTATGTAAGATGACACTCTAGTACCATAAATAACTATGTCTGATGATGGAGTATAACTCCGAAAACAGGTAGACGAATGGGTGACCTCCTTGGGCTAACAAGCTTTAAACAGAAAATTGGTACATAAAGCATCTTTACGGCTGTTAAATGCTTTTTAAACTATAGCCCTGTTAAAAAATGCGTACGCAATCATCTAAAGTTGCTTAAATTTATGTTGTGACGTAGCCGACAATTGCCACATTTTAAACTACTAGATTTATTTAATGAATGATAATTAAAACACGATATATTAATAAACGATTTATTCAGATAACTCTCGATAAACACGAGTATTTATCCAATTGAGCGAGATAGCCGACGCTTAGGAAAAGGGTTCTCCAATTAAATTCTGTAGCTTTATACAAATATTATTAGAGGCGCTCTCCTATTGTTGGCATTAGCTTTTACTCTTCAATTTTGGCCATTTGCGACCGGGCCAGCTCAAATATTAGGGACTAAATAATTCATACAATTTAGTTTCTCGTTCATCTGTCGTATTTGTTCGTGCTTGAGAGGAGAGAGAGGGAATTTTCAACTCGCGGAAGTAACCAAAATGGTAAATCGAGTGTTAAATTTATAGATATCTAAAAGATTAAATTTTGGGGGTGAAAGGTAAATATAGGATGATAATAGACATCAAAAACAAGGTGAAAAACTTGTACAAACTGCAATAGAACACAGAAAAAGCAATAAGAACGCTAAGAAACCCTCCATAATCGGAAAGAAGCAGCTAATTGTATCAACAACATCAGAATAACAGACAGAAACGAAGTAATAAGCCTGGTAACAAAATTCTACAGCGACCTATATAAAGCCCCTGAAAATATACATGACGAAGAAAAAAAAACTTTCTACGCATTTCTGCACACCGATTTGTCATAGACTGAATGAGATTCAAAATATACTAAGTCACATTGAAAATAGAACACCCACTAAAAATTGTTTAATTTTAATAATCTTTTGTACATGAATGTAGGTTGGCAAAAGGCGTAAATGATCAAAATTGGGAGTGAAAATATTGGCTCGTTACCTTGTCCTTGTTAATAATGTGTTGGACCACTTCGATGTTCTATACATTTGTTGAACCGTCTGGGCATGGAACTAATCAGATGATTTATGTCTTCTTGCGGTATTTCATCCCATGCTAACTGTAGTAGAAGAGCTTCTAGTGTCTGAGGAGGATGCGGTAAGTTTGTAAGTCTCCTACCCATGATATCCCATACATGTTCAGTTGGTGAGAGATCTGGAGATCTTGGTGGCCAGGGTAGGAGATTAACTTGGGCATTATGTAAGTGGTTTATATGGAAATATGGGATCGTGGAGCTTTCGTAAGTATGGTAAGAGATGAACTTCCACAGTTTCCTCAATATAGCGTTGGGCTTGTTTTTGGCCATTAAAAATTTAAATCTTAATTTCGTTTCAGAAACCAAAAAAATACCATTTTGTTTATTATAGGAACTGATTAATTTTTTTTATTGCTATATGGATTATTTTTCATTAAAAGTCATTGGTAAGGACTGAGTTTTATTCATAAACAGAAAATTTGTATACATTTAAAAAATTATGAAAAATAATAGATGATTCCATATAAGTTTGGTTGTGTATACATCAGCTGTCTATGGAGAAACCATATACCACAAGAATGTAATAGCGCCAACATAATTCTAATTCATAAGAAAGATAGCAAAGAAGACATCAGAAATTATAGACTAATAAGCCTACTACTAGTAGGATACAAGATATTCACTAAGACAGAAAACAGCAGAATACAAAACACGCTAGACGCTGCATAACCACGAAAAGAAGCAGGCTTTAGAAACTGCTTCAACGCGATTGATCACATACATATACTAAAAGAAACTATCAGCCGAAAAAAATACTTCCACTAGCCATAGCTTTTATAGACTTTAAGAAGGCTTTCGACTCGACTTGCCTAACGCAATAATAAAAGCCTGAGCGAAACACGGTATTGACAAGCTTTATATAGAAACTCTCGCTCATATATATAAGGAAGCCAAAGCAAAGGTAATGATATATAAAACAACCCTAGAGTTGCCAACTAGCAAAGGAGTTCGACAGGGAGACGCAATATAAATATATTAATATCAAGTAGCATTCCTACTATAAAAACGGCTTCTCTAAAATTACGCGTTTTCCAAGGAATGTTCCTGTTTTGGTTAAGGCGCTTCTTAGAGTAACTCTAGTTTTTTAACATTATACCTACTATTTGGCTACTTGGCTGTTCTTTTCTGTTGTTCCTTTTATATATGGAACCTTCACGAAAGAGAATTTTGCTCCAAGAAGTCTTCTTCTTCTTCTTCTTCTTATTCATTTTTAAGATCTCGCGATCTGTTAATTTTGATGGGTCCTCTGTAACAGTTCTTGGGAGGTGGACTGCCAGCTGTCCTTCCATCTCTTAGGTGGTCTTCCAGGTTCTCTTTTCCCTGTTGGTTTCCCTTCTAATGCAATTCGTGGCAGTCTTCTCTCATCCATTCTTCTCACGTGGGCGTACCAACCTCTTTTTCTTTGTCTGCCCCACCTTACTATGTCTTGCACCTCACATTGTTCCCTGATGTCGGTGTTCTTAATTCGGTCTCTTCTTGTTTTTCCCATTATTGTCCTGGAGCGTTTTCATCTCGGCTACTCGTAGCATGCTCTTCGTTTTGTTGGTTTCCTCTCTGGTTTCTATTCCGTATGTCATGATTGGTCTGATACAAGTCTTGTATATCTTTACCTTGCTATCCCATCTCATGTATTCGTTCGCCCATATTGTTTGCCTTAAGCAGCCCGACATGGCAGTCGCTTTGTTGATCTGGCTTCTTAAGTCCTTCGCTGGATCATGGTGGCTCGACAGATCCATACCCAGGTATTTGAATTGTGAGACTTGCTCGATGATTTTGTCCTGAACTACCAACTTATATTGTTCATATTCATCGCTTGACTGACCTGGTAGAATCTGTGAAGCTGTTTCTGCAGATCGTCCTCCGTTTCCGCGAAAATGGCTGCGTCATCGGCGTAGCATACCATGCTGATTCTTTTCTGTCCCATTCGGTATCCTATATTTAGTGATGATACTTCCTCTATAATTCTGTCCATTAAGAGATTGAACAGAAATGGCTATCACTTCCCTGCCTATTCTGGCGTTCAAGTCCCCGAGTATAATAATTTTGTCCGTGTTGTTTAGTTTATCTATAGTATTTTTTAGGTCTTGGTAAAATGTTTCGCTCTCCTCTATGGGTTTGCTTATATCCGGTGCGTATGTGCTTATTAAGTGTGTTTGCCTGTGGTTGATTTTTAGAGATACTTTAATGATTCTGTCGTTAATGTAGTCTATGCTTTCTATACATTGTTCGTATTTCTCGTGGAGTAGAATTCCTACTCCCGATTGTGCTCGATCTTGTTTAGCTCTTCCGCTGTAGGCTAATATGTAGTTATCGTATCTTGATGTGCCCTGTCCTTTCCTCTTCGTTTCTGATAGAGCGCATATATCGATCTTGTGTTGTTTCATTTCGTTAACTATCTCCTGGTCTCTGCCATTCCACGATGTTATATTCCAGCAGGCAAGTCTTGTTATGGTGTGTTTACTTCTCCCTAGTCGTCTTTTCCTTTTCATAGCGTGTGTCGTCATCATATGGTTCCGATCGTTTTCCGAGGCTATCCCTTCAGTTCTGTGAGCAGTATGTTTCTTTTACCTCAGGCAGGGTGCTAACCTAGCCTGAGAACCCTCCTCCTTTATCCGGGCTTGGGACCGGCACTGGCTTTTACTGGGTTACTCAGTTCACCCAGTTTGTACCAGAGGCGGAGTTTCCAAGAAGTCAAGAAACATATTTTATAAAGACTATTTTGTGGAAAAACTAAATAAAAATAATTAATAAACGGTCTTATACCATTCATTTCCCATCCATTCTAAAAATGTTTACAACAAAAATGAAAGTATTTATTTATTAATATAATATTTCTCAAGGTCTAATTCTATTCAAATGCTTTATAAAAGAAGCGAAAAATAAATTATTAAAAAGGTAATATTACTTCCATTGATGTTTTCAATTAAAGGGGATACGACAAATCAAGAATTACCTTTATTTATTAAAGAAGAACCATCCCTATTTCTCACAGTGACTGTCAGTCTTTTACGCTTGTTACATACAAAGAAAAAGTGATATTTTATTTAAGAAGATTTTTTTTATGGTAGAGAGAGGTATTATTTTTTAATGCTAGCTACATCCAGACTTGCTTTTCGGGATGTTAAGTAAACAGTTCTTTTTTATTTATACGGAGAGATATGTTTCTTTTCATTTCAAGACGTAAGTGCGATCTAAATAATTCATGATAATTTTTACTTCCTTCTTTATATCCTCGTTTACGATTCACACATTTTATGTTTTTTATAGACAATTTCTTTTATAGATCTAATATACAGGGTGATTCACGGCTATGGTACGTCAGAGGTTTATGGAGAATCGGCGAAATAATTTATTTGAAAATTCGGTTTTTGCATAAAGGCAACTGCTCCATCTGTCTAAATTATTTTCAGCATTGTAGTGTTGCCGCTTCGCACAAAAGTGGTAGCATCTTAATCCATCTTAGACCGTCTGGCTGCTAGTAGACGTTGCGTTCACTACTGTGCATCATATATGTATTCAAAATCTGTTCACTACTGCGCATTACAAATTCGCCCTGTATTTAATTTTTAAATAGCTCTAATTAAATATAGGAATAAGATATATATCGCTGAAAAGCCATTTAATTAGTCTTGTACACTTGTACAATTTCCTGTCTCACAATGTACCGTTTGTGTCCAGGAAGGGATCATAGTTTCATAGTTGTCGATTTTCCAAAGAAATCAGTACATGTATATCATTTCGTATATTTTTCATTTTATTGATTTTATGGAAAGCACTGTTCATTAAAATGTTGTATACTATGTCAATTTATGGGAATACCCATTGGGGACAACACACTATTTACTCTGAGCTTTGCAGACGATCAGGTCGTGATTGCGCAGAACTCATATGATCTAGAGTTCATGACTAAGAGGCTTTATCAAGAATACAACAAATGGGGACTTCAGGTTAGTCTAAAGAAGACCGAATACTTAGCTGTCAATTCCAACGCTTGTTTTGAAGTCTTCATTAATGATAACGTCCAGATTCAACAAGTAGACAAATTTAAATACCTGGGTGCTACTATCAACAACGAGGGTTTGGGCAAAGAAGAAATACAAACCCGAATTCAGAAGAGCAAACAAGTTATTGGATGTCTTAACAGCCTCTGGTGGGACCGAAACTTATCTGCAACAACTAAAAGAGACTTGGAAGAACATTGGTGGAGTCAGTTCTTTGCTATGGTTCAGAGCTGTGGACTCTGAGTGCAGACGTGATGCGCAAAATCCAAGTTGTTGAAATGGACTACCTTAGAAGAAGTGCAGGTATATCTAGGATGGAAAAAAGACAAACATCGAGGTCAGGCGTATCATGAATGCATCGGAGGAGACAGTACTGGATCGAATCGAAAATCCAGCTTAAAATGGTTTGGACATGTTCTGCGTATGCCGGAGAACAGGTGGCCAAAAAGAGTTTTCAATGGGCTCCCCAGGGCAGAAGAAAGAGAGGTAGACCTAGAAAATCCTGGAACGGAACGGTTACGGAAGCAATGGAAGCTCGTAACCTAGAAGCTGATGACGCTCTAAATCGAGATGTGTGGCGTAGGGTAACGGGAAGGCAGCAATAGGCTGTAGTTGGAAATGAGTATTAAATACTTAAACCAAATCCGTTTATATATATATATATATATATATATATATATATATATATATATATATATATATATATATATATATATATATATATATATATATATATATATATATATATATATATATATAATATATATATAAACAATTTTAATATAATACCATTAACAAATTATAGTCTAACATTCATTATATTTTTACACGTCTTACATAAAATTTGAACCGCACTGTTAAACTGGAATTTTAGTCAACCATATTCCCCCATCGCGCTTTACCTGCGTTTTTTATATACTCCTTCTTTAATCTGTTTATTTAAAGGATTCACTTAATACAGCGCAAATTTATCAACGATATTGAATGTCCTACTGGAGGAATTCGAAAATGATGAGAAACAAACTGCACACAATTTATTAACGGCATATTTTGTGATAGGAGAAGCAAGCAATACTAACGAGCTTCTCGTACAAATTTATGGACGGCAGCTACCAAATTATTTATTCCCTTTTGATAAAGAGCCGGGAAGAGAGAGACGGAACCGGCGGGATAGAGGGAGAACGCGAAAAGGTAACTTTGAAAACAAGTTATAATTTATAAATCCGCTCGAATCCTCTTAGTGCCCTGTTTTATTTATGGTCCGTTGCGAGACACCGTCGACGGCAACTTCTTGTTTCTTGTGTATTTTTTTCTAATTTTTCTTGTTGAAACTGTTTGTCGGGTAATTGGAATGCTTTGTTTTATGCTGCACCGTGTCGGGGATCGATTTTGGCGGCTTTGCAAACCAAATAAAAGTCTTTAAGAGATAAAGAAAGTCATTTTATGCTTATTTTTAAGTGTTTTAATATTTACAAGAGAATTGATATTACAGTATACAGTTGTCTTAATTGAGTTTCAAATGATTTAGTAGGTCTTAAGAAATGTTTCCAATGCATTACCTAGAAAACGCAAACAAATAACTAATAATTTCATCATCATCATCATTTTCAGCGAATTCAAACATTTCCGATTATGACGTAGCCTCCCTCACATATTTAGATACTCTCTTTGTAATTGGGCCCATTTTTGCCTATGCGGGCCCAAGTTATCCCTGCTAATTTACTGCTAATTTTAATGTCATGCCCCCATCTTAGATTCGGTCTTTTTCTAGGTCTCTTAATTCCCCGTGGGTACCATGCTGCAAATTTTGTTATCCATCTGTTGTCCGTTTTTCTTGCCAGATGTCCTGTCCGTTGCCATTTGAGGGATTTGACTCTGTAGATGACATCTATTGCCAGGGTCTTTTGTCGTATCCGCTCTATTCTTTTACGGTCTCTCTTGATTATTACTAGCATATTTCGTTCCATTGAGCGTTGTGCGATCTGCAGTTTCCTTATGATGTCCATTTTAAATTTCCAAGTTTCGCATGCATAGGTCATGACTGGTAGTATATATTGGTCGAATGTTTTCTTCTTTAGATGAAGTGGTATACTAGTTTTGAATATGATTGAGTTTCTTCCATACGTATACCATGCAACCTAATTCTTCTGTTGATTTCTGGTAGTAGAGATCCCGAGCTGCGTATAATAATGAGGAAATAGGTGCAATTAGCTAGTCTAAATATAACTCAACAGCAATTTATAAACTATTTTACTTAAATCCCTTCAATTATTAATCATTACATATTTAATAAAGCTCTAAAATAGGTAAAAAATAAATAAAACTTTAAATCAAACTACTTATTTCATTTTTAATTCATTAATATTATAACAGGATCTTTATAAAATCTGTTATTCAATTCACAATTACTTTTATTTCTGTTGTGTTACAATTTAATTTTAATTTCTTGCGCTATATACCTACTTATACATCTCTACTTCGTGCTGTTTTCATGTAAGTAACTCTCCAGCTAAACCTTTTTAAAATATGTTCTTGGAATTCCAGTTAGCTCAAATTTTTTGGTGGGAAAAAGTTTATTAATATTAACTTTCTTTACATAATATTTTTCTTTTTTTTTTCCTTGTTTTAAAATACTTATGCTAAAATTTTTGGCGGGGCGGGAGTAGTTTTCACCTTTCCCGTACATTTTTTTTATTTTTGTGAAAGTCAAATTTTAAAAAACTAGTTGAATAAGAGCGAAATGAAAAAAATAGAAGCCTTCGAAATGTGGTGTTACAGGAGAATTTTAAGAATATCATGGGTGGACAAAATTAGTATTATCAGACTGTTGGAGATGCTGAATACGAGTATCGTGGTTATAAAAAGCATAAAGAGCAGAAAACTGGAATATTTTGGACATCTTATGAGACAACATGTCCAAAGTATTCCAGTTTTCTGGTCTTTATGCTTTTTGTGTGCACAACTCAGTGTTGTTTTAATATGTAAAATGTAAACGTGTGTGTGAATTAATTGTATTTGTCTGATGATGAAAACACGTGTCACTGTTTAACATTATATAAAAGTTGAGACCGAAACTTTGGGTCTTTTAACCTTTTTAATCATTGCAGAACATCATCCAAAATAAAAGGGAGACGCTCAGCTGGAAGAATAAGGACGTCCTGGCTCAAGAACTTGTGGGAGTTGTACGGAGTAAATACCAACACGCTGAGCGTTAACAAAATAGAAGTGTTATTGATGGTAGTTAACGCTCTTCGGGGACAGGGTCCATAAAGAAGGAGAAGAAAGCACTTAGCCAAACATAGACACCCAAAATCTCATTCAAATCGGACTAACAGTTCTTAAATTATCTTAAAAAACGTGTTTATTTTTTTAAAGTTTGATGCCCTCTATCGGACAAATGAAGCACTTTTATATAGAGGTAAATTGTGTACAATGAACTTATTTTGATTCTAAAAATATATAAAATCTTAGTTCTATATCCACGGAATATTGAAACACCCTGTATTGTATACTGCAAATATTGCATGAGCACTAGTAAAAAAAGCAGAGTAATAGCACAGATTAGGTATACTATATGTATACAGATAAAAATCTTATCCCTAATTCGTGGTACGAAAATTGTTTTTTATGAGGATGTGCAAACGAGTAAAATTTCAAGTGCGCAAAAATAAACTCGCGTAAAATAACAATAAACAGCGTAATAGAGAGATATTGCTAAACCGAATAGCGTGCATGGACGTTAATAAGGCCAGGTGTTATTTCATTTACGTGAGATGGTATTAACTCTCTTCATTTATAGTAATCGGATCGGAAAGAATCCATATTTAAACTTAACCTAACTTTGAATTTAAGAAACTTTGAAATTGTTTTGTTTACTAGGTATTTTAAAACTAATGGGCTAAAGTGCTTATTTTCAGTGCTTTATTGTTCAACGTCTGCCAGTGGGTTCAGGGCAACAAGCAACAAATTCTCTTAGAAGAGCTAAGTAGTCATCTGCTGTAAACCTAAGCCTCTTTATAGGTTCTTTAATATTGGAAGAGGTGGAATCCATATTTTGGGCCATATTTATTTAATTAAAGCTAATCCCAGCTACTTAAATATCAAATTACCTAATAAAACTAAAATAATAATTCAAAACAATTCAAACATAACCTAAAATAAAAGATCTCGCCGGCCGGCCCCGGTTGTCAAATACCCGCACATGCCCATTTAAGCAATTTTTAAACGTTATTTAGAAATAGCGCTTGGTGTAATTGATCCGCAAATTGCGTCAAGCGGTAACGTTATTAGCTTGTGTTGCGTTAAAAATTGACTCGCGCACATTGTAACCATGATAAAGTACGCGTAAATACTGCATGACGCTATTCGGTTTTCCGATATCTCTCTAATAACTGTGCCGGTCAGGCGCTGTGCACAATTTTAGAGGTCATAAGTGGGCGTGCTATGTGCGCAAACTAGTAACCTAACTAGTGCCCGATTCCGAAAACTGAAACCACGAAAAACAATAAAGAAAAAACAAAGTTTATAATCTGTATAATCTGTGGTAATAGTAAATACTAGTAGTTTCAAACTCGTCTTGCACTTTTATGTTTACTATAAAGTACCTATAAAAATGATAATAATCATGCCTAATATATTCATTAAAATAATTTTTTTTCTAGAATTAAAAAAAAATATCAGTTTGAACAGACTCATCCAAATAATGATAAAGATAATATAAAGTCTTGAATGAATTTTAGATCGCTTCCGACAATTTAATTCCAGTTTCTCACAAAAAAAATATAGAAAAACGATACCAATAGTATTTCCTTCACTATTTATTATCGTTTTCTTGGTCCCCTTCAACATTTTCCCGAAATAAGTCTTAATTTTGCGGGAATTTGTCTCGGTTAGTTAAGCGGAGGTATGAGTTGTCTGAGGAAAGTGAATTAAAAGTTTTTCGCAGCGGGTAAAATGGGGAAAAAGTAATTGGAAAACGTTCCGGAAAAGCCCTCCTTTTTGTGTATCTAATTTTGGGACGAATTAGGCACGAATAAATGAGAAATTAAAATTAATAAGCTGGTTTGGTGTGGTAGAACATTATTTTTTGTGAAAAATTTACCGGATATTTTTACTGCTAAACTTTTCAAAATGATGAATGAAGTTTAATATTTGTTATTATAAAAAATAATAAGAGTAACGATAACAGCGATTTAATTATACAGGGTGTCTCAATATTCCGTGGACATAGAACTTATACATATTTTTGGAATCAAAATACCCAAGTAGCATAGGAAGGAGAAAAAAAACATTAACCACGGAAAATTAACCACTATTTGGTTAAATTTTACTTATATTTAACTTAATAAATTTCTTGTAGGGAATAAAGTGCGAGAAATCTAAAAATGAGGTCGTAAACTAGTTAATAATAACCTAAAATTATGCCTTTCAAATGTAGCAACGTTGGAGTTAGCTGGCATTGTTAAAATCTAGTTACTGATAACCTATTGAGGGTATTAAGACTACAGGAACTTAAAGTAGGGGAAATGTTTGGGGGTGATTTCCGTTTAAAATAGTTTTCGAGGGATTATTACGTCATAGCACATTACCTTGTTCCTACTGGTGGGGAACAAAAGAATATTCAATGCCTTTCTTTTTTATTACCGACACAATCTTAAACGTGTCTATTATGTGCAATAAAAACAAAAAAGTCCTCTATAAAAACACTCATAATCCCATAACCCAAACCTTTAACAAATAATAAGCAAAGAAAACTAATTTGGTTTTCTAGTTAGTTAGTGTTCTAGTTTAGGCCAGTTCGGTAATTGCATCATGATTGCATCGGCTAGCAAAAGGATAAAAATTTGGTCACGTGACTCTCAATAAATATTCTCATTTTAGGACACATGATTACTGTGAAAAGTTAATCGGATTGCTCGAAGATGTAACTACCGAACTTAGCATAAAATATCTTTGTCATCTGTCACTCAAAGAAAATAAAAGTTTTCTGTTTTACCGGCGATACTCCAAAAGTCAGGCCTTCGAGAAAAGAGCTTCGACCTAATATAGCCCATTTTTTAACTTGCACCTCGAAGGAAAAATACCTTAAGCAAGAAATCTTAACCTTTGAGGTTATTAATTTAAAGAAATCTTAACCTCATAGAAAGAAAGCGGACTTAAGGTTTTAAAATATGAAAAACCTAACTTCATAGACGAATAGTTAAAAACACCATTGGCGGCTATTTTCTTATCCAATTTTTTTTCAAAAAATATATTTTTGTGATATTGTTCTAAACTATTGAGAAAAATAAACAGACGTTTATGAATAATACTACCTACCACAAGTTAAATTAATTAATTAAAAACTTTAAAAGTGTACCAAGGAAGTTAGCTGAAAAAAAAAGTTAGGTTAGAACCTTGAAAGTAACGATTTATTCTAAAATTAATTGTTGAAAATACATAAAATTTTAATGGCGCATAATTTTTTAGGGCCTATCATATTTATATCTCACAGAAAAATTTTCTCCGCAGACATAATTTTCTTGCGAATCCAGTAATCCACTTCTTACCAATAACTTATTTACATTTACTAGTAAGTGCATATATGTAGGTATTTCATCCATATTGGATTAATATTCAAACGGCCATGCCAGTTATTACTACACTTGTTTGTCTTCCTGGTTCATTATTGGGAAATTCATTTACATACACATACTAAAAAAAATGCTTTACCCTATTCTTTCTCTTTCTTTCCCATGTTGAAATGTAGGTAATATAAATTAGGACTATTTTTAGTAAAATTTACCTCTATTATACCATGTTATGACTTCAGGTCGGTTATTTTTAACTTCATTCTTGAAAATTTTTACCAATTTCCAGTTGGTTAATAATAGTCCAGGTGGTTAATTTAACGTAATTTTACCTTCAAATGTTTGTTGGGTAAGGTCATTGGACACATTTTACCTCAATACAAAATTGCTTTGTTTATCCGCTAGAGGGTCACAAAAAAGTTTTGAAAAGTTTTGCTAATTGGTTTAACATTTTACTTTTACAAAAATCAAGAAAAAGCACCTACGGGAAGGGTGAAAACTATCCCTAACCCTACAGAAGTATTAATAGTTAGTATATATATTTTCCAAGTCCGTATCTATATCTACTAAATATACAGGGTGAGTCTTAAATAAGTGCAAATATTTTCAGAGCTGGCAGATCCCGATAAAAGAAACATATTTTTTCTCTACCGTTTTTTAAGTAACCTAGTTATTTAATTCGAAAATATAAAAAAAAAATTGCTTAAATTTTGAGAACCACTGGATCTTTTCTGGGTTTCTTTCTTGTAAATATAATTTACTACCTCTGTTACCATATTATCAAGAAATTATGTTTTTTAACTAAAACGCTAAAAAAATTCCAAATTTTCATTTTATTTTCGCGAAAAAAAAACTCAATCCTGTTTCTAAGGTCGAAATATAGTACCCCTTAAAATATTTGCACTCATTTAAGACTCGCCCTTTATAGGCAATTATTGGAATTGCTAGCCTACAAACCCGTATATTATAAGTGTAAAGTTTTATATTTAAAATTCTGCTTTGTCTAAAATTTATGTTGTGGAAAAAACATTTTCGATTTACCAATTTTTGCGTATTTCGAATATTACTTCTTGCATTTATTTTACCTTTTTAAAATAAAACTGTATAAAATGGGCCTGTTGTATTATCAGAGAGTGCGAGGATTACTTTTCCTTTCATTCATATTTAACGAATTATGTAAATTTAAAAGAGAGAGCTCTAAATTATTCATTAAATTTTGATTTTGTTGTTTCCCATTGTTAATTTAAATTTATATTTTAGAGTTTATTTTGGGATGGTGTTATACATATATTCGATTATAGTTTAGTTTTTACAAAATATTAATTATACTTGATAATCATGCATATGACATAATTGGTAATAAATATAATTCGTTATTATTGTATTTTATAATTTTTTAATATATTGTTTTTTTTTCAGGAGTTTTCACTAGCCATTACACTCCTCATTTGGATGATTATCACTCTAGCAGAGGTAAGTTTATCTTTTTTAAATAGAAATTTAGAAGTCTAAGTCTTATCATCTACTTCATATTGTCGCGGCCTAGCTGGGGGTTGTTTGCTAGGGTCGCTATACCAGGTTCTCTCTCTCAATCAAAACAACCACTGAATAAAATATTCATTTATTTAATATAAAGTTCACAGTATAATACAATTTTGGGGAAAGCCAAGACTTAACAGTTTACTTAACTAAGTACTTACAGGAACATCTTCAGTCTGCGCTGTCTTCTACTAACGGACTGATAACGCGAATTACTGACTGTATAATACGACTCACATCGATGGACTAACTCCTCGACTCTCTTCAGCATACATTTTTAATATTTTCTATCCCTCGTGGTCATCGCCGGTTACGTCGTTCAATCTGTTTTCATCTAATTACATTCACCCGGCTATGACCATAAGGCAATCGAACTTTGGTAGCCTGCGTTTGATTATCGACCCGAGATTGTTGTATTTTAATTGTTTAATTACTAATGTTATTTAAAAACATATCTGGGTCGATGTCATACAGGTAACCGATCTCTTGGGCCTATATCAAATTGTTTTTTCCCAATTTGATCTAAACCCAAGTTGACATCTATTTAAGTCTTGACAATATTTGTCACTCAATTCTCCTTGAAATTTGGATATAGTCTGTCCAACGAGAAGATCCTTGACAGTGATAGATGTGTCAGTCATTTTAATTTCAAAGTAGTTTATTTTATTTTACAAAGAAATAAGTTGGTACAACTGGAACGCATAGCAGGAAATTAATATATGTATTTAAAATTTGACTGACAAGTGACTTCAAAATATTGTGAAAAAAAAACCGTATAAAACTGAAAAAATGTAATCGAGTTATTTTATTTAATAAAAAACGGTATGTGTTAATACAAAACAAACAAAAACAAGACACCACATACCAAAAATATAAAAAGAACTATTTCTTACTTTCAAGCTTTATGAAACTTCCCGCATTTATGATTATATTTATCAATATAACTTATGTGCAAATACAAATTTGTAATATTCCGCAGGAATAAATAAAACAACATAAATAAAACAAACTATTTTATTAATAATAACACTTACCAAATTTTATACCTCACAGGTTGTTTAATTAACTTTAATCTTAATTTTTTTAAACCAGTACCTTTTGACATTATTTTTCTGCAGTACTAAAATCCATTATTTACCTATCGTGTGATGTCGATATTTTACAGCTACTCCAGTTTTGAGTATGTGTTTTGGAGTATGTTCCTTCTACCATATTCGAGATGTACTTATCTACGACGATATGGTATACGAACTTTATCGATAGTAACTTTATTGGTGTATCTGTATAAGACTTTCTGCCTGGGCAGCGAGTATTAACCATAAACTGTGCTCTGGGTTCTACAGTTAATTTTCACTCGATTTTTCATCCACTTGACTTCAAAAGACATAAAACACACGTAATAACACGAATCAAAATGAATCATCTTCCAAAACGCAGGGTTGATATCTATTCTTGTGACGCAGGGTATTTGACAAAAGTTGTCACAAAATTATAACCTATGATTTGGCAACACTTTGACAAACGTCAAAAATCTAAAGGCGAGTTCATACGCATCGGCGTCCGTTTGTCGTTCATCTTTCCGTCAAACTAATAAAATTGAAATACGATCTGTCATTTTTGAAATAAACCAATAAAACTGGTTAAAAACATACATAGTTAACTTAAAAATTATTAGAAACTTTTTTTAGTAAAATAAATAGATTGGTATGAGACGTCATCTGCTTTTCTTCTGTCATCGTCTGTCGAACTCTTACCTGGGAAAAAAAAGAGTATAATGCTAATCGAATGCCCTTTCACAAGAGCCAAACTGTGATTTTGAGATATTGCCTTCCAACGTATGAGCGAGCTCTATCTCTGTTTGTTGAGCTATCATTAAAAATGTATGCAAAATTTATGACAAAATTGATTTAAGATGAGCACAAGAACAAATTGACAAAACTTCAAACTTTACACATTCTAATAGACATTTGGCACATAGTTCTTTTTTATGAAATAACGGTGTACTGTTACTAATTTTAAAAAAAAAACCAAGTCCTTGGTTACTTCTAAATAAAAAGAAAATCTACAATATGGTTCTTTTCAAACAAAGTGGTTTTTAATAAATTCTTCTTTTTAAAAAATATAAAAATAATGACTACATGTAATCATGTAAGTAAAGTTACAGAAATATAAAAATAAAGTTACTTTCTTTTTTAAATAACTGTTTAGAGAAAACAAATTTTATTTCTAATGAAGCAACTGTTCTTCATTGATCTGGTTCTAACTGAAAATCCATAACTGGTCGAAAACCAGAGGCCAAAACCTTCCAAATCATCTTCGAAGTCTTCTGTTATGCTCATTTTTTAAAACTCTTGAGCTTCTGTTGGAAGAAATATCATCAAACTGTTGATGTCCTCCTTTTTGTTAGAAATGTCTTTCCACTTGAATAGGGCATAGTGAGTTTAATAACTTCTTGAATAGTTTTTTTCCGTTTATTTTTTTTGGAATATTCAGTTTCGTAAATGGTGTTTCTAGTTCATGGGGTTCTTACAAGAATATTGAAAAGGGCTTTGACTTTTCGATCCTAATCTCTTTTGCTTTTACCCAGCTAATTTCTTCTTTGTTTACGGTGTGTTCTATTGCAGATTTGTAGAATAGAAGTCTCCTTTATCCATTGTTTCGATAATTATATTTTCCCATGGAGTCAACACAATACTTTTAGACCTCTCACTATTGCCTATGTTTACCCTGGTTTAGGCTAATACCTTTCTTGTTTATAATGGTTTTGTAGAGTTTTAATACGAAAAGCACGCGGCTCACAAACATTTAAAGAGAATCAACAGACAACGGACATAAATATAAAAGGAATTGTCGTTTGGATCTTTTTAGACAAATTCAAAAGATTCCGGCACAGTGGTGGTGCTTAGAACCTTGTTCAATAGATGTCACTCAAACACCTAATTGTAGCGTGGATCTTTTTCCACGTATACATTGAACACTGCTCTGTCGGATGATGCCTTTTACTCAGTTTTCGTAATTTGGCGCTTGGTTCCTTTTCGTTTAACATCATCCATTTGTAACAATTTTTTTTTGAAAACAATTTCACTGTTTATTCAAATTTATTTAGTTTTTAATTATATTTAAACCAATTTAAACATATTTCAAAATATTATTTTTATGGAAATGCTCAAAATAAAAAAATAATTTTAAATTAAATTAAATCCATTACAAGCTTTATAGTACTATAATATTTAATTTTTACACAAGACGTATACAGTAGTGATTATATCAAAATTGAGAACTATCGCACGCCAGAAAGTGGTATTATAATATGGTACTATATATTATGGTTCTACTTTTTACGCTTCGTGATGCCATAATATTGCATTATCACCATACGTAAACAAGTATGCCAAATTTAAGCTCAATCGAAAGTCAGGAAGTGGTACCATTATGTCGTACTATATTATAGTATCACTTAATATTTTAAGTGGTATCATAATATTGTATTGTCATCGAAGATACATAGATACACCAAATTTCAACACAATCGAGTCTGGATGTTATTTTCATTGAGCTGGCAAGATTTGACCTTACCTAATTAACACGCAAGTTAAATAAACATGTAAAATTTAATTAAATCATAATTTTATATATGTTTCAAATATTTCTTGTTTCAAACGAATCACTATTAAGTATGTAAAGTTTAGACAGCATATTTGTTTTTTTTTCATCATTGTCTGTTTTTTTACTAAGCATAGCAAACGAACAAATTATGTTTATACTTTCACCAAATTGTTTCATATTCATAAAAATATTTGTTAAAAAAAAGAAACAGTGCCATAGAGCATGAGAACGGGTGTGAAAAATCGAAAAACAAAAGCCGTTACCGCGAATATCTTTTGTTCGAAGCGAAAACAAGATTTTCCTTTCAAAGGAAAATTATCTTTTTCATATTTTCCTTTATTTGTTTCTCGGCGAAAGGCAAAACTCTTTTTTATTTCCACGTGCGGTTTATGAGTTTTTTTTGATACTGTGAGAAGTATTTTTGCTGGTTTACTATCGATTTTTTACTAGTAATTTTATTGAGATTGTAAATTGGAATGCGCAGTCTGCACGGAATTGAAAATTACGAAATAAAATTTTAGTGCTTTCTTTTTGTTGTCAAATACTTTGCATTATTATATTTCTAAGTGTATTGGGGATTGGCGTTTATCAGGATTTTTCGTAGCAAAAATAATAATGAGATTATAACATAGTATTTAAACTTCCTACAGTTTCTTACTCTACACAGAACATAGGCTACCTCACACATTTACTTGTGATGTGTGCCATCAGTGTTATAGAAGTACACGGGACCTTAGTTTATTACCGAATCCGAATGGCACAATTTGAGAGATTTTACCAGGCGAATATACTCAAGTGGTTTGTAATTTCCTTCCTTGAGGTGGCGATGGCGGCTCGCTGGTCGCTCTATTTAGATAAATAAATAATTAATTAGTTTTTAGTTAAAAAAACGTAATGTCCTCATAATATGGCAACAGATGTAGTAGAAAAAAATCAAAGAATAGATCAACTTTCTTTTAATTTTCAAAATAAAATATCTGGGTTATTTTGGGCCTTATTTGAAAAACGGTAAAGAGAAAATATGTTTCTTTTATCGAGATCTACCAGCCCTAATATAGTTTGCATTTATTTAAGACTCACCACTGTATATAATTTCTATTTTTTATCTCCCTTTATACTGAGGTTTTTTTTTTACTAAATATTATTATTTAATTACATTATTATTTATAAGATATAAATAAAATTGTGCATTAATATAGTAAAAGCATTCTAAAATATTATAAATGGATAGTAAATTTCTTGCACCAACCCAGATACTAATTTTTTAAAATTGTTCTAAGCGTAATATGAAGCTTTCATGGTAACAAACTTAAATATACAGGGTGTCCCAGAAATGAGTGCAGATATTTTAAGAGGTGGTAGATCTGGTCAAAATAAACATATTTTCTCTTTACCATTTTTAAAATAAATTGAAAATAACTGAGTTATTTAACTTTGAAATTTTAAAAAAATAATCGCAACATTTTGAGAACCGCCGGCAGATATCGCCAACTACATCCAATTACCCGGATCAAGCCCGGATTTCAGTTAATTCGACGCACTGTGTTGCCATATGGACAAGAAAGTATATGTTTAAAAGTAAGTCATAAAATCACAACACCTGAGGAGTTTGCAGAGATGCATTACATTTTTAAGATTGTGATATTATTACATAAAATGAATTAAAAGTTAAATGTTTAAAAGTTAAAAAAGTTAAATTAAAAATCTTACCCAACATTAAAAAAGATACTTATGACAGATCGATGTAACTGCGACAGTTCTCTTTTTCGATACACACTTAACTAAATACACTTCATTGTGCTGCTTTACTTGTACATGCTATTATAAAAACTGCTAAAATAACAGTCCCCATTTTTAACTTAACACATTATTTTCATATAGGCTTCATCACAATTTGAACCACTGATTTACAAAACACCTTGAAAAGCACACATTACATATTACTTTGAATACCTTTCTGAATGAATAAATGTTGAGAATTATTGTCTCCTACCGCCACTTTACGAACTACTTTCAATCTAAGAAAATACATGTTTCACTCAACAATTTTAAATACGCATTTTGCTTTTTCGCTATTTTTTCGATGTATTTCGACAATTCCGTCAACAGCCCAACCACCCGTCGGCCAAGACAGCCACGCATTACTGGTTGGTAACTGCTCACTGCTTCTTTGTCGCGCCGGCGTGTCGAGCTTGCGTATGCGAGGTTGCCGTAGTTTCAACAATTTCAAATTCAAGACACTCCGAAGCAATCAAATTCTTATTAAATTTTAAAAATAAAACAGATAAACATGAAAGGAAACAAACAAAACACAAATGAATTGATTATTGATAAGGTCACAAAAAAGAAATTTCTAAATTGTTTATCGTAATTCAGAATTCAATATATCGAAAACAGCCCGACGAATAATCAATTCATTTTCGTTTTGTTTGTTTCCTTTCATGTTTCTCTGTTTTATTTTTAAAATTTAATACAAATTTGATTGCTTTGAATCTCTTGAATTTGAAATTGTTGTAACTACGGCAACGTTGCTTAACATCGTCGTCTGACGCAAGCCTGCCACGACGGCGCTGCTCAAAGGACCAGTTCACACGCGGCACTCTTGGCCGACGCGCGACGGTCGGTCTGTCAAAATACATCGAAAAAATAGCGAAAAAATAAAATAGGTATTTAAAATTGTTGAGTGAAACATGTCTTAAATTGAAAGTAGTTCGTAAAGTGGCGATAAGAGACGGTATTCAAAGTAATGTGCGCTTTTCAAGGTGTTTTGTAAATCAGTGGTTCAAATAAAACAGAGAAACATGAAAGAAAACAAATATTGAATTCTAAATTACGATAAACATTTTAGGAATTTCTTTTTTGTGACCTGGTTGTGAACAATATGATGAATCATTTTCGTAAACGTCATAAACGTAATGTTTTAGTTAATTTTCGGTGGTTTTTGTTAAGTTTTCATTGAAAGGGTAAGTACTAAACATAATTAATGTGTTTTTTTTTCTATAATAATTATTAATAATGAGCACTGATGAAAATTTAACATTCTTAATTTTTGAGTAGAAATTTTTCTATGAATTTATAAATGTAGAACTATGTAGAATGTGGATAACATAGGAGGTTACAACACTGCAAGGTTTAGATACACCGTAGAGAAATCTCAGGTGAATAAACAAGTGGCACTAAAAAGTTTTTTCAAATTTCCCGGAAAATGTCAAGAAAAATTTTAAATTTTCAACATTTTTTTTTCGCAAAAAAAACCTCATAGGCGTGTTTCTGGGGTTGAACTATACTACCAGTTAAAATATCTGCACTTATTTCTGGGACACCCTGTATAGTACCTATCATAATCTTGATGTATATTAGTGACATATTATTATATTACTAGCTTTTACCGGCGACTTTGTTCGCGTTTTCTCAAATCAAGCTCAAATCTTTACTTATAGTACTTTATCATGTAGGTAATTAAAAAAATCGGGAGATTTAAAAACCTTATTTAATAATTATTTAATCCCTTGTATGTGACTCTCTGACAAACTTTGTATTCCAAATGTATAACTTTTGATTGTATACTCTTCTGAAATACGCAATCAATAATTCTCAAAATCAAAGTATTCTTTTTAAAGTTTATCTTTTCTTTTCTTCAAAGGAGTTCAATTTTTGTCTCAAAATGACTTTTAAATCTTGTTTTTTACACTTTTGTTTCAAATTTGTTTATATCTTTTATTGACTGAAACTAATTATGTATGATTGGATAGAGGGTAAATGGCGCTCTTCCATAGCGTTTTTATTTGTTAATTATGTATAGAGTATTTTAGAAATTAAGCCAAAGTCGATATTTTGTAAAATCTGAGGAAACAAAATCTCCAGAAAATAATAAATACCCTCTATATATAGAGTCCTACAATGTTCCACTATAAACTATGCTTCTAGAATGCATAGTTTTGATATATTGAAGATGAAAATGTTTAATTGTCGACTTTCTTGATAGGCATCCCCTTAAAAATATATTGTTGGAACACAATTGTGCTGATTATAACTATAGCCTTATGAAGTAATACTAAATTATAGGTTTTAATTTAAGAAAATGTAAATGTTTTTTATATAAAAGTTAGTAGGTTTCTAATTGCTTTCAATCTCCATATGAAACTGTCACTTATATTTGACTTATTATCCTTTTTTTAAACAATAATTTTAATTTAACAATAATGGTGACAAGAATATGCATCCCTGTCTAACACCCTCTTTGTATATCTACGTATCTACGTCGTACATCTTGAGTCCCAAATTATTTAGTTAGACAATAGATATATTGGGCTGTGGAGTACACAGGCGGTATCAATATTGAATTCAATGCATTATACACTGCGAAAAAAAATATGAACTCTATGGTCCCAAGGACCCCTGAGAAATGAAATATCCAATTGGAAAAAGTAACAATTGTAAGAATCAAGAGAAAACTTAGAATACAAGATATTTACTAAAGAAGAAAAAAATCCTGTTTACATCGTTTGGTATATCGTGGTATGTCTCATAGCCTTATTTTGTGAAAGTAAAGAGTGTATTGATTAAGATTTGAATCCTCGTTTGAAACTCACATAAGTTTACACATGAGGTTTACACGGCAAGTTAAGTAAGATCTGGTAGAAGAATAATTATTATTGATGCATCAAGTTGCAAAACCCGCCTTATTCCACAAACGTTGTTTCGAGATAATGTTTGAAGTGTTAATTTACAAAAAACGTGTCCATTGAGTGGAATCATTGTTTTGTATCTCGTTTTACTAAAAATAGAAATGAATATCTAATTTTTAAAAAGAAAAAACACAAAATTAATTCGGACAAGGCGGGTTTTCTTGCAGTATGATACATATTGGCTATGAAATGGAGAACGCTGTCATTTTATATCTAAATTTATATGGGAAATGTCATCGATCGTCATTTCCTAGCCAACTGGACGTCGTTTTTTTTCGATCATACGGTATTTGCGGATGCTTGATTTATTAAATATACTATTTTATTAAAATTAAATAAGGATTGGAAAAGACGAAAAACAATAATGAGTATTAAAAGCAAATATATAAGTGGATAAAACGGATTTTGCTGCAGTAACGTAATTTTTAGTGAATTTTATATAGGAATAGGCGACTTTTACTGCACTTTGGGATTATGTTTATGAAGAATTCAGTGTCCATTATTAATATATGTCACTAGACCATTTTTTTTAGTAAAGGCCGGTTTTGCAACTTGAAGCCTCAATTAATAGCTCGTTTGGTCTAGTGGTTTCTTGTCACACGAACTTAGGGATATCGTTGGTAGTAAAAGTTTGATATCATATGCACTGAACGTTGAAGAAAGAATTTATTTTCAATATCTTATCTCTATGTTACTCTGAGCGAGCCAAAAGAGCACGCAGCACCCCCGCCGGATTTTCTCCAATGACGAACATTATTCTTCGTTAACCGGCGGAATTCTAATTTCCAATTTCGCCGGGGCGGCTACCATTGCGCATAAATTAAGTCGGGAAATTTAATAATCCGATAGGAAAATAAACAGCCGGAGCGCGGGGATTGGGCGCGCGACTACGTCGGCTCTTATTAAATGCCGATCTACGGTCGGACCGTGTTTACGTACTGGCGACGATGTCGACTACGGTCACGAAACGTCGGAGTTCCAAACTATCGGAACGTGACTTTCTATGCCGCAGCCAAATGACTCAATACCAATTTTTAGAACGGCGAGGTAGAAAAACTGAAATGATTCGGTCAATTTTAAGGTCTGATAAGCAAGCGGTTTTACACAACGAGAAAATATTATACACCCTCTACAGTATTCGGAGAACAGCTCGAAGAAGGTCAAGGTCATGTTTCGTTGCTTAACTTTGTCGCGTTTCGGTTTATCTTGATCCGGTTGTCTTGATCTTATTTCGCTTTGTCTTGATCTACTTGTGAAATTGCAGAGAAGGGCGTGGGGGATTTTCTTTTGGCGATTCTTGTTGTCTCCGTTCAATTTCGTGTTATTTCGAACTGTTTCCACGACGTGTCGGTATCTATATCCGAGGCAGAAGATTTTTTTTCATAAATCTTAGTGAAATAAGTAAACCTAGATTTTTCTGAAATATTTGTTGATATATAGTCCAAAAGAATTCTATTTGAACACAAGTTTATAATATGTATAGTAGATATTTTTTAAGAACAAAACTTTTCACTTAACTTCTTCTTCATGTGCCTTCTCCTCATCGGAGGTTGGCGACCATCAATTAGAATTCCTCCCTGTCTTGAGCCAAACGGATAATTGCACTGGCCTCTCCTATATTAAACCACTGCACAGTGGTTCCCCTTAATTAGCTGCGCGGTCATAACTGTTTGATATCTAGATATAGCTTGACTGCACCTTTTTTTAATAGAAATTGATAACAAATGCTAAATAAATGTATATAAAAAACTTAATGTAATATGTATTAAGAAAACTGGGCCCAGTTCGTGTGATTTGCATTTTAAGTTCTAACTATTCGGAAAGGTATACAGATTATGTTTGCACATATGTACATGTTTTTTCATATTGAAGAGGTCAAATTTATTCTAAATGTTGAAAAAATAAAAGAGACAGTTGTTTCATTTTATAAATACAGTTTAATTTTCAATTGATATACAGTGTGTCAACGAAATAAGTTGGCACGAAGAGGAAAAAATAAGTTACTTTTATTTTAAGACAAAAAGTCAATCTTTAACCACCCGGTATATGATCCGGCGGCAATTCGCGGCAGCCAGTGGCAATTAATTTATATGCAACATTCTTTAAGCAACAAGTATTATCATGCCGTTTAAGAGGATTTGAAAGGGAAAGTAGTTAAAAGTCTTAAAGAGTGACAAGCAAAAGTGTAAAAATACTATTTTTGTTGCCTTCAAATAAATTGTCATAAACTAATATTACTTAGGTTTAATTAAGTGCAAAAAAGAAAATACAGTTCTTTTTACCTTGTTTTCGAACGTCCAGTACAGAAAAGGCAACAGCTTTTATCAATTTTAATAAAATAAGTAATTAATTGGCGTTATCCGCAAACTGTTTATGTCAGCTTGATACCAGTTAATGTTCACCTGTCAACGTATCCTCGAAAATGTATGGTCAAGGAAAGTTGAACCAATAATCCTACACGCTTTTCTTCATTTGAAAAATTCATATTTACATTTTTTTTTTAATTTACGAAGTTTAAATGTGAGAGTTTGACATTTCTGAGAGCAACGATGAGTGAACTTGTTTCCATAGCTAACTAAGTGAAATTGTTTAAAAATGGTAAGAATTGACTATAACTTAGTAATTTTTCGAAAAAAAAAACTTATTATAGCTTATTATATCTCTGAAAAGCTTAAAAAATGGCGCTTTTTGTGAAGTCATGACCAAGTTTGGTTTCCATATAAAAAACATGTGTTTGTGTCATATGTCAAAAATGACAGGCTTTTGAAAAAAAACGGAATCAGACAACAACAGTCTCTACAGGTCTGTTTCCAGAAGGAATCACTGACTAGTCAACACGTTTCTCATTGATTAAAATGCATAGAAACCTGATTGTTAGTCTGGTTTCTACACATTTCAACCAATAAGAAACGCCCTGACTAATCAGGGATTCTGCTGGGAACAGGCCCAACAACAGAGTCAAAAGTCTCATTAAGAATGTGGTTATCTACAACTTTTATCTGAAAACTATTTGTCTAAAATAGATGATAATGAAATTATGGACAATTTTTAAAATAGCCGAAATTTGTTTCTTTTTGAAATATCTAGTAAGCCATGATCATTTTCAAAAATCTGGTTTGGTTTGGTTGGGTTTGGTTTTGGTTTGGCGCATACATACACAGAACTGCAATTCTTTCCCCATTTAACAGAATCACTATTTCTAGTAGTTTCCAAGATACCCATAGAAAACATCGTAGAACTCAACCTGTACTTATTACATATTTACTGTATACAGGGTGTTCCGAACTGTATTCCGGAAACTTCGGCAGCATATTCTGCAGATAAAAATAAGGAAAAAAGTTCATATAAATGTATGTTCTAATACGCTTAATTTCGGAGATACAGGGTGTATAAGTTTCATTTTTATTACGATTTTTTCCTAATAATTTCTGAAGTAACGTCAATATTTGGATTAAAATTGGTGTCTGGGAGTTTTTTGACATGAGAAATTTGATTTGGATGTCAATATGACTCCTACTAGTATTGGGCCTACATGTGTTTTAACTGTTTTGAAGCTTAATAACTTTTTGTCCGTACCTGTACAAAAGTACCGAGCAAAAAAATATACATTTCCAACACATTTTACGTAAAAAATATCTCTTTGTAAAAATCGCTACGAGCAACCGTTCTTAAGATATTTAGAATGGAAGTAGTCAATACATGTCATTATTGACGAAAAATAAACACGTTGAGTAGATAGTTATTTCACTGAAATAATAAATTTGGGAAATTTTTATTTTTTTAAATTAATCATAATTTTTTCTGCAAAAAATGATGATAAAACAGTTTCTGTTGAACTTTTGACACAAAAACATTTCAAATTTATGATTTCAATCTACTAACTATTTAGTCAACATGTTTAATTTATGTCAATGATGACAGGTATTGATAAGTTCGATTTCAAATATCTCGAAAACCATTACTCGTAGTGATTTTTACCAAGAGACCTTTTTCACGCAGAAAACGTCGTAAATGTATATTTTTTACTCAGTAGTTTTATACAGGTACGCACAAAAAGTTATTATTCTTCAAACCAGTTAAAAAATATGTAGGTGGCGCCCTCTACTAGTAGGAGTGATATTAACATCAAAATCAAATTTCTCATGTCAAAAAACTCCCAGACAGCAATTTTCATCTAAAAATTGACGTTACTTCAGAAATTATTTGGAAAAAATTGAAATAAAAATGAAACTTCTACACCCTGTACCTCCCAAAACTAATAATTTTTGAACATGTATTTATATTAACATTTTTAATTATTTTTATCTGCAGAATATGCTGCCGAAGTGTCCGGAATACAATTCAGACCACCCTGTATATAGTATTTTTTTGACACCCTCTATATCCAAATGAACAGATGGTTTAAAACACTGTTTTTAAGCTTAATTTAAATTCTGCCGGTTTTCTTAATCGTTCCGGTTGGATTTACTTGGATCCGAAATTAGTTTTTTTTACTACTCTAAACTTATGTTATTCGACAGGCCAAAGGGTTAGGAAGGAACAAGATAAATCAATTTTCCTTTAATTCTCGGAATTGTGTATTTTAACGAATTAAGTCAAAACTCTCTTAGTCTTTATTAATTATCTAGTTGCCGATCATTTATTCCCTTCGTTTGTTATTATCGCCTTACTTATCGCTGATTTATCTTTGCGAAGGGCGGACCGAGCGCCCTACGCTTCGTCCTTAACGAGTAAGGACAACGGAGAGAAGGATATAAATCGGTGTATTTTTCCTCATTAAATTTTCGCGAGCTTAGAAAATTGGGCCTTGGCGCTGGAAAATTGACTCGGGCTCGATGTTTAAGATGTATTTGGGAAATCGAGTCGAAGATTAATTGAAGTAAAGATACCAAATGGAAAACTATGGAGTTTTTATCTCGTGGTTTACTTTAAAGAATTTATAGAAATTATAACAGCAGAAAAAATTATTCACAATGGGTGTTGAGTTATTTAGTTAATATTAACTTTTCGAAATTAAACTATTTTACGCAGGATGGGAGTAAAAATTCAAGACCCTGGCGTGTCACGACGAGCTAGCGAAAAAAAAGTGGTAAAGGATCACACGATCGCGCAAACACCCAAAAAACATTTGATTTAAAGCTAAGAAAATCATTATAATAAACTTGATACTCTACCTGTGTACCAATAATTTCTGGTTGTGGGCTAGGAAGTAGCATATTTTCATCGATAGGTTTGTAGCTTCTGAATAACGGTCTAGGTAAAGCATCTAGCTCATTTGCTAGCTCGCAATTAGAATTATTAGAGTTAAGCAACTCGCGTTTTCATTGGAGGCCATTGTCATATTTATTTCAAACCAATAATCAACGAGAATATTCGTATAATTTAACAAAATTACTGAAAATCACTATAAATACGACTTGGTTAGGTTCAAAAATGTTTCTCTTCTTATATAAATTTAAGCGTTAACATGATTAAGCATTTACATAAAAGTGTGTATTCCACAAAATTTGAAAGCTATTGAGGAAACAAAAAATATGTCGCGAATAACACATCTGTAACTGATTGCAAACTAGTTCCGTTTGAATCGATTCGTGTGCGGCTTCACATTGCTATGCGCTACCGAGGTTGCAAAACAATTGCAATCTCAACTGATTTGCAACTTTTGTCTCAAAACAGTTGCATCGTGAGCGCTGGACCTAAGGGGTTGTCAATCTTATTATTACCGTATGATAGAAAAAAAAATGCCGACAAGTTGGCTTGGAAATGACGATCGATGACATTTTACATAGAAAACGACAGCGATCTTCACTTCATAGCCATCACTGAATGCGTTTTCTTTTCGATTATATTGTATTTTGTATTGAGACATGAATTCTCCACTGAATACCGCAATAATATGCTAGGTGTTTTGTTTAAAATAATAAAGTAACTTCCTTTCTAATGTAACCAATATTTAATATTAATTTCGTCTCATCCTGTACAACTTTTTGGGTTAAATTTCAATTTAGTTTAAAATATATATTTTTACTTTAATAAAATGGTTATTTTTACCGCATATCAGCCTATACAGGGTAAATTATAATGTTAGCAACTTTTATTGGAATTTCAAATTTTTTCTTTATTTTTGAGAAAAAAGCTTATATTTTAGTCATATTCTTCTTTAGTAAAACTCACTTTTACTTTTTGCTCGAATTTGAAAATCAATTAATATACAGGGTGAGTTTTCTACGATGTTCTCTATAGGTTTCTCTGAAACTACTGGAGATAGAGAGTCGGTTAAATGTTAATATGCGCTTTTCAGATTTTTGAGAAAGTTCATGGCTTACTAGATATTTCGAGAAAAACATATTTTGACTATTTCAAAAATGGCCCCTGATTCCATTATAATCTATATTAGACAAAAAAATTCAGATAAAAGTTGTAGATAATCACATCCTTAATGAGGTTGTGTTCTATTTTTTTTCTAAAGTCTGTCATTTTTGACATGACACAAACATATTTTTTTTAAATGGAAACCATAGTTGGCTATGACTTCATAAAAAGCGCCATTTTTAAGATTTCACTTAGATAGCCATGGAAACAAGTTCAGTCGTCTTTGCTCTCAGAAACGTGTTACATCTAAACTTTGTAAATTAAAATAACCAAAAATTGTAAATATAGATTTTTCAAATGAAGAATAGCGTGTAGGATTATTAGTTCAACTTTTCTTGGCCATACATTTTGGAGGATACGTTACATACGCTTTTTAGAGAACGGTTTTCAAGACATGTTAGAAAAGTTAAATTTAGAGACTCGCGCATCAATAGAGTGGTTCCAACATGACCTTCATTATGACACTCCGCCCATAATGAAAAAAATGTTAAAAATACCGAGGGTGCTATTTAAAAATCAAAAGTTGTTGTCATTTCCGGTGAAGCAGGAAGTGGCCGAAAAGAATTGATTACGTCTATCAATTCTAATTTATGTCATACACTAACAAACCAAATCTCGTTTTTTTATTTGAAAAAATGAAAAAGTTATAGGTGTGAGCCACTTTTGAGACGCACCCGGTATATACCCCCAAAATGTTAGTTCGATACAAACTGTCATACTCCTTAGACCATCCGCTTCGTATGAAAAGTATGGGGGCAACCAAGTACTCTTCCTGGATATTTATTCTTTTTAACGACCTGTATACTTGTCATTAAAACTGACACTTCCTTAGTTTCAATAACTAAAATAATCAAATAAATCGCATCTCTTAACAGTCGAGGGATTACAAAATTTAACTACCCAACACCAGCGCCTCCAAAAAAATCTAGTTAATCCCGATGACCCTCGGGACCTAACCTCCCTCCATTTTTGGCCCTTGCCCATTTCACTCCTCGTCTCTCCCCATCTCTTCTCTTCTCTCCTTTATTCTCCACACTGCGATAGCCGGGATTTTTATTGCGGAAGCCAACTATATTTGCCTTGCTCAATCAAGATTTCATTATAGATAAGGCAAATTTAAATAGTAGATTCAATTTTCGTGCTCTTTGTTTGTTTTTTCGTCGCCCAGAGTAGGTCTCTGGTTCTGACGTTATTGTTTAGCTTTATTTAATAAGCGTTTCTATGTAGTTTTAATCTTCAGGCAAATATATGGCTATACGAGTACCATGCGCTAGTTCGAGTTAATATGATTTTCTGTTAATAAAGTATTTGATTGATATTAGATCACAGAATAGAGTTAGGGTTTGAACCTTCGGTTTTACAACAGAAAAATAAAACATTTATTTACCACAGAACACCAAAGCACTTTAAATAATGTATACAGGGTCCATCGTACAAAAAACAAAAAAGAAAATTATATTTCAGAAAGTTTGGCGAAAGTTTAGAATTTTGAACATCCCATATGATTTACACGGTTACCACATGATTTACGGTTACCATGGTAACCGTAAATCATATGGTAATATTTATAGCAAAGTAAGTACAGACCATCTAAAGTAAATCTATACTAATATATAAAATCCTTAAGTGTCTGACATACTGATTAATTACGATCCTGCTCAAACCACTCAACGTAAGAAGCTCAATTTTGGCATACAGGTTGAGTCTAGGGTGTAGAGGTTCGATAAGAAGGGATTTTTCGAAATTCCAGTTCCAAGAGGGCCAAACCACCCCTAAAATATTACAATATTTTTTATTTAAAAAACGGTCAAGTTTCCGAAAAAACGCTTAAACACGTATATTTTATTTTGTTTTTTACATATTTTAAGATTTTTTAAAAATGTATACAGGGTGTTTCTAAAAATCTGGTCATTGATTAATCACGATCCTGCTTAAAGCGCTTGACGTAAAAAGCTGATTTTTGGAAAACAGATTGACTTTAGGGTGTAGAGGTTCGATTAGAAGGGATTTTTCGAAACTCGAATTCTAAGGGGGTGAAACTATCCCTCAAATATTAAAATATTTTTTTATTTAAAAACCGGTGAGTTTTTCGGAAAAACTCTTAAACACGTATATTTTATTTTGTTGTTTTACATATTTTAAGATTTTTTATAAATTTATACAGTGAAAACGCCCCTCAAATATTACAATATTTGTTATTTAAAAAACGGTTAGTCTTTCGGGAAAACGCTTGGACAAGCATAATTTATTTGTTTTTTATACATATTTTTAATTTTTTTAAAAAATCATACAGGGTGTTCCAAAAAGTTGGGTAATTGATTAACCACGATTCTGCTTAAACTCCTTGTCGTAAAAAGCTTATTTTTGGCGAACGGATTTTTCGAAAGTCAAATTCCATCGAGATGAAATTACCCCTCAAATATTACCAAGTTATATAATAATATCGCCATATTGTTTTTTCTCATGGTGACATAAATGTGAGAAAATTTTATCCAGTTTGTATGTTAATGGAAATTCTTACTTTGCTTTATCATCACCATTACAAAAGATTAATTCGACGCGAACGAAGTCGCTGGTACACGCTAGTACCTAATATATTTTTGATTTCAGGACAGTTCTTGTATTTTTAATGTTTTTTTAATATCTTATTTATTTATTAATATCTTATTTAATTTATAATATTATATATGTCTGAAACTATCGAAATATATTTACTCTTAACTTAAGGCCGGTCCAAACAAAACGTCTTATCGTACGACTTATCGAATCAGACAAGTCGTATCAAGTAGTATCATAAAATATTTTTTGTTAATATCTCTGCGCTCATCAAACAGTTAACTTTGTTAGTGGTTTTTTTACTAGTACAACAAATTTGTCTAACCAAAAAAAAACACAAAAAACAAAGAAAAAAACTATTTTAAATATCTAAATAGAACTGTTCCAGAACACGTTTAATAATGTAATTTTTTGTCAATTTTAATTTTAAAATATATCCAAAATTTTCTCAAGACTGGAACGTCAAAAATATTCTAATTGAGTGTAAAATTAAATCTGTAATGCTTTACTTTGTCGAAAACCAATTAAAAAGAGCAAAGAAAGCAAGGCAAAAAAGAGTTATTTTAAATTATATAGGGATTATGTTACATCTCTGAAGTATTTTTTAGTTTTATAAAGATGGGGTTATTACAATGATAGAAAATTAAATTATTTAATTATTTTTTCTTGTTTTAAATGCTAATATATAAAAAAAAAATATTATATATTATTATTTAAAATATCAAAATGTCGCTTGAATGAGAGATTTCAGAGAAGAAAAAAAAAGGAATATAACAAAAGCCTTATTATATAACAAATAACTGAATTAAATTTTAAAATGTTTTATATTAAGGAATTCTAAAGAGTTTTTATTAAGAATTTCAACTGTTTAAATTCAGATTTATGTTATATACCGACCTGGTCATCGAAACTGCGTGGTCTGCATTTTAACGTGTAAGACAGTGATGTCAATTTTCACAAGTAAAATAACTCTATTTTTTTTACTTATTTGAAAAATGGTAAAGAGAAAATATGTTTCTTTTATCGAGATTTAGGAGTAATGTTTTTGCTCTTTACACTTATTTAAAACTTGACCTGTATAGCAAAAAATGCATCGCTATTTTTATATATCTTTAGAGTTTATTTATAAAAATCTAATTTGTTGTTGAAATCTAATCTATTTCAGCAACGTAAAATTTGTGGCGAGGCAATCAACTCCAAAAAGCATCAGATTTTACAAAATTCAATGTTATACACTAATCATAAAATAAAATTTTATGAATTTTCTGCATTTATGCATTTCAGTTCTAGACAAAATAAAAAATTATTTTTATAGATGAATTCACAAGACACACAGAGGACCTTAACAACGACATTTAAAAGCCTTTTTAACTAACAAAAGAGACTTTCTTAATCCTATTAAATAAATAAATTAATGTATTTCTTACGAATCTGTAAATGAGTCTAGTAATGTGTGGATATCGCTTCTTTGATTCTTTTTAAAACAATACCGCAAACAAACCTAAAATATTAAATATTTTATATATATGGTGTCCCAGAAATAAGTCCAAGTATTTTAAGGACTAGTAGATCTCGATAGAAGAAACATATTTTCTCTTTATCCATTTTCAAATAAGTCGGAGTTATTTTACTTTGAAAATTTCCAAAAAAAGTGATTTTTTGCCAAAATTTTGAGAACCACTCGATCTTTTCTGGATTTTCTTTCTTATAAATTTAATTTAATACCTACTATGTTGCAATATTATCAAGAAATTGTGTTTTTTAACTAAAAAAATTCCAAAAAAAAATTAAAAAATTTCGAATTTTCCAAAAAAAATTTTTTGCGAAAAAAATATCATAGGCATGTTTCTGGGGTTGAACTATACTACCAGTTAAAATACTTGCACTTATTTGTGGGACACCCTGTATAGATATTTTAAGCTCTTTAGTTTTGCAGCATTAGCTATTTTGATTAGATAGTAATTGTTAATTTAAAATTTCATTTTATGTAATGTTATTTTAAAAGTAATTATAAACACCAAAGTAATCTCTTGGTCGCTATATTTAGATATTTTAAATATATATTTTTTTTGTTTTTTGATCCTGAAGACGTGGGGAGATATACTCGTAGTATACTTCATTAAGTTTATGTCGATTAGGCAAATTTGCTTTACGACTAAATGCCACTCGCAAGCTACTTACCGTTTCTTATTTAACAAAAAATTTTTTTTTCTTATAAAACAAAAAATATTTTTTTTGTTTCTTCAAGATTTTTCTTAAGTTGCAAAAAACAGGAATTTTTGAATAAGTTCTACTCTTAATTTTCGTTGTATATCAACTACTATGTATTTCCAAAAATACTCTCCAAAATCTAGTGTCCTTTACTGATTCTGGATTTTTCGAGGAACAATGTAAGTAAAATTAAAATCGAACACACGCGACCGAATATAAGTTTTCCCGGCACGTAGCTTTTATCGCTTTAATTCCGCTCCTTTGTATCGGTGCCTCGCAGTTGGCCCGGAGGCCATCCTGGCGGCAATCACCGGCCGTTCCGGGTCCTCCCGGAAGGCTCCGGGCCATTCGATATTGTGTCTTTTCAGTTATTATCGGACCGAACACTCGAAATTATCTCGTGCTAATGAATTACGTGATACTGCTGTGTTATAGGACTTTCAAGGGCTGGATTTTGATTGGTTTTACTTTACTAAGTTTTTTGAGACATTTCTTTGACTTAATAAATTTACGTTAATAAGCTAGTAACAATTTTTGATTTATCTACAATATGGCATAATTTTTAGTTTATAAAACATACGGTTATATAGTTAATTATAGAGTTTAAGCAAAGTTAATTGGTATTTATAGTTTTTATCTTTAATTCAGTTGTATTTTTCCACTATTACACTTATTCTATTCACTAAAATATAATAATTAGTTATTTTCACAATTTGTTTGTATATGAATCACATTTCTACGAAATATATTAATAGGCACTTAAAAGCTATTTTATTATTAATAATCTCTAAATTAGCCTTAAATGTAATGTTCTAGCCTTTGTAATTTCAAATGAAATAGTTATAAAGACTGTCAACTGAATATTTATGAAATAATACAAACCAGAAATATTTTGTCACTGTAAAATATGTTTTAATTCATTTATTTTTCAATACCATATGATCAATAAAAAACGGCATCAATGTTGGCTGGGAAATGACAATCGATTATAATTTTGGCAAGGTGAAGCCTTAGAAGTGATTTACTTGGCCTCTTCTTTATTTCTTGATGGCGCTTTGTGAAGCTGGCCTTACGATGGTTGTAATTTATTTTTGTATTGAGTAAAAATGATTTTTAAATGAGAGTAGTTTAAAATTTGAGAAAAATTTATTTTTTTGAAATAGATTTTCGTGTTTGGAAACTTTCTATCCTTTTTTAATCTTTCTGTAATTAGTGATAATTTTTAACAAGTTCTATGTAAATTTTTAGTAAATGGTATCTGGAGATTGACCTCGCTCTAAATTACCATCAATTTTCATTCCCTTGCCGTCTTTGACGCTGCATATTTTTTGATCATACGGTAGACTCTAGTATGGTAAGATATTTTCATTTTTTTTTTCTCAAGTTGGAGTACTGAAATAGAGCTATAGAAAGATGAAGAAGAAAATATTTATGTAAAGGCATTAAAGTTAGTTGCTAGAAGATGTTTAAAATAAAAAATTATCTTTTTATAATTGGTACATCTTATTTACCCTTATTTAGTAAACAGCCTTATAGTTTATTATTTTTTCTTAAACATAAAGGAAAATTTATATTTATAAAATTATTTTGAATACACTGCCCCATTCAGCTCAAATATATTTACATATAAAATTTTCTTCAAAAGTATGTAATTTTTCTACTAAATTTGAGTACTTGAACTTTAGAAACAATAATTTTTACCATACTGAGAGAGAGAGAGATATTAAAAAAATATTTAAATAAAAGTTTTAGGTATATAACTTTTTATTATATCAGCCACATACTTTAAAACACCTTATATACACAAAAATAATTTTAATATGTGTAATTCATCATTTTCTAAAACTTTCCATTTTAACATTATTTCATAATTTTTGACATAATGAAATAAGTTAATTATTATACAACCCCCCCCAACTGTGATTTAATTTTTCCCGGTGAATTTTGTGTTACATTTACTAAATATTTTTTCATAATTAATTTGCATATGAACGTCACTTCTTTGAAATATATTTGTAGCCACTTGACTAGCGTTTCTTATTATTATGAATATCAAATTGATGCTTTTTTATAACATGAATACCTATCTATATCATAAATGTTGATTTTACCGTTAATTTTACTATACAGGAAAGAGTTACAATGAAAATTAGCGAAGTGAGAATTTCACTGTGAATAAAGTGAAATAAGTTCTTTGATTCAGTAGCGATATTATATAATTATAATTATAAGTTGAGTTTTAAAGGAAAAAATACATTATTGCACGAAATACTCAATTGTTGGAAAAATATATTTAAATTATTATGATATTAATCGTTGATAATTGAAAGAATTGAATATGGCTATTCAAAAAATAAGTCTACTCTTATAAATTTAGGTTTAACGCCGGAGAATCAAACGTGCCCAACAAAATTTAAAAGTACTTTGGCATGCGCTTCCATTAAAATGGACGTGGTTAATCGATTTCTAAGAGTTCAATCATTCCCGAATCGACTTTCCAAATTGAAAACAAATATTGAACCACTTGGATACGGTTAAAATAGCCAGGAAATGAAATAGAAAAAAAAAGTAGATGGATGTTATAAACGAATGAAAATCCCAGTCTAAACTGACCAAAGCCAAATGTTAGTGCTCTATCAAAAAGTCTGACGAATGTCACGTAGTTGATTAGTAAGGTTTTGTTATTTTTTTAATTACGAGAGTATTGGAAAACTAAAATGTATGTGTTCATTTTTTAGGGGAATTACAAAGGCTCTGTTTTCGATTTGATCTTTTTGTCTACATATGATTTATACAGGGTGTTTCATAAAACATGTGTCATCTCTCGTAGTGAGATTCCTCACGTAAAAATAAGATTTATTTTTCATATCAACATAGGTACGATTATGTTTTGTTTTGTAGCTACATTGTCTTAATAGTCTTTCGATTTATTATAATTTTCTTCGAAGTACTTTTAGTGAATCGAATGAAATTTTGAGGGTAAAAGTTACTATAAAAACCGATATAAAAATGTTTTTTTTCAAAACCAAATGTTTCTTTAAAATAACAGAGAACTTACAAACACAGAACAGTAGAATAAAGCTTATGACATATAAAAATATGTTAAACGCTATGATAACTCATAGAAAAACAATTCTTAATGTTATTCGGTCAGCTAGCATAAGTTATAAAATTATATTTCGTATTTAAAAAAATAAGTTTAGTATGTATTCCATTGTTTTAGTCAAATATTGTTCAATAAAATGAAGAAATAGAAGTACGACAATCCTTCGCGCACGGTTTTTGGAATTAGGCCAGCACCGACCGTCGGGATTACCAAAACATATTTTCGCATTGCCGCCAACAAAAGAAGTATATTATGCTATGCAAATTCAAGAGACCCCAGCCGTAATCCGACTACAATAGAAGCTGTTCCCATCGTAAACTCGCTAATCCCAGTTCAAGTGTTTTATACCGGAGTATAGGTAGTTTGGCTCCTATCGGAAGTGACTGTGTTTATAATCCGGCAATTTAGCGGCCGGGAATTTATGTAGAGAAAATAATATCGTGAAAATAGGGAACGAGTTGAAAGAAAATAATAGTAAAGCTGGAATTAGTACGAATAAAATTGTTTTGTAACACAGTAAAAATAAAAGAACTATGCTCAACAGAATTAAGAATTAAGCTCGCATCATTTTAAGGTCAAACATTAGTTTTTGCCCTGTTTTGAAAAATTTACTTGATAATAGTGTTTCTTGTTTAATTTCACATTAGTTATCTAATTTTCAACTACTTTTTTTGATCTGGAATATTTGTTTTACCATTAGTATACTCTAAATTCTTAATGTAATTTCATTATAATTCTTATCTTTTGTTGGTAAGTGGAAAACTAAGTAGCCTATGAACTAAATAATTTAAACTAGCCATCTAATTTCCTTTTGGAGGATCATTTTGGTCCCTCAGTTTTGGCATGATGCAGGATATGGCTGTTAATGTTTTTCCAGATTTCTATATACACTCAGATGCAAAAAAATAACGCAACGGAGAAATTTTTGGTCAAATTTAAAGTGTTATATTTTTGTTATTTTTAGCCCTATTTTTATGAATATTTAGCTGTATATAATTATATCAACTTTAATACGTAAAAAGCTTTTTATAAATTTTAGTAATTTGCATATTATACAGGGTTAATCGAGGAGTTGTTTTTTACCGTAACTTTAAAACACCCTGTGCAATAATTTCGTCTGTGAATTCTTCTAAAATATAATTTTACGGTCAGAACAATATCTCCTTAGCATTTTATTTTTTGATTAATGTCAATACATGCTTCGGTTAATTTTTAAGAGCGAAATGAACTGATAACGATCATTTCGCAATTTTTTTAATTATCATTACTTTTGATGTATTTTTTTAATATGACGGGATGGTTTTGGTGACTATTGTCGTAATGTCATATTACACTGCATGGATACTCTATACTAAATTTAAAAAAAAACGTTAAGGACTAACGATACAGTCCGGATTTTAATAAACATTAATAACGATAACATAACTAACGATATTAAAGAAAACATCTGTAATACTCAAGTATACAAACAGATAAAAACATTGTACAAAGTACAGTAATATTTTGTATTGCCACCCTAAGCTGCTATAACTGCCTATATACGTCCGTTCATACTGTCATTGAAGCTGCATGTATCATATTGCTTTATGTTTTCCCATTCTTCTTTAAGGACCAAGAAGTTCATTTAATGAAGCTGGTACTGCGACCCCTAACTCTCCTGCCAAGCATTTGCCAAACGTCGAACATGATGGGCAGTTCATAGTAGTATACAGTTTACAATAATCACCAAAGCCGCCTTGTCACATTGAAAAATAACTTAAAAAAATGAAATGAAGAATTGAAAAAATTGCAAATTGTTGGTGGCAAGCCCATTTCGGTCTTAAAAATTAACCAAGGCATGTATTGACATGATCCAAAAAACAAAATGCTCAGGAGACATGGATCTGACCGTAAAATTATATTTTAGGAAAATTTAGAAACGAAATTATTGCACAGGGTGTTTTGAAGTTAGGGTAAAAAAACAACCCCTCGATTAACCCTATGCGAAATACTAATATTTATAAGAAACTGAGTTTACGAATAAAATGTGATATAATTGTATACAGATTGCTCAAAAAATCACTCTTGACTAAGAAATTAACTCTTGATTTTTATATAATAAAGGTATAGATATTTTTTACTCATTTGTAAATTTCCTTAAATATAATTAATAATTTATCTTTAATCCTCTAAAACATTTGATATTAGAAATCAGATAATAGAGATATCAGGAAAAAGTGAAAAATACACTGTATTCTTGACAATACCAATTGTTATTTCCTTTTCATTAGCAGGAAATATATCAGCGTTGTAATTGAAACTGCCACAACAAAACCGCATTCATATTTCCGTTGTTTTGTGCATTTCCTCCGATGACAATGGACCGAGTTCTAGTAGCCGCGTTTATAATCCTCAAGGAAATGACCCAGTCACACGTTCACGTGTTATTGCACGTGTCGGGCTGTATAGTGCACGGGTGTCGTTTAGATTCTCTTCCGATTTACTTCAGGAAAATTTATATCAGTATATTCTTTATAGCTGACTTTTCGGACTATGTACTAGTTATAAAAACAAGTAAAAAATACGTCTGAACGAAATTGAATCAAATATAAAATGCGTTATTTAAAATTATAACATTCTATTGAAAAACGGCGTCAAAGTTAGCATCGGGTCGACCACTTATGTCATTTGTTGATAGTTCACATAAAATTATCATAAAGAAGGAAAAAAGTAAGAATTTTCCAAACCGGCCAGTTATTAAGTGAAAATAAAAAACCAATGAAAATTATTTTTTGAAATATTTTTTTTGTATAAAAACTGGTTTTTAGTTAATATCTAAATTAGAAGAAACTAGAGTTTTTTAATAATATATTAATAATATTCCATCCGAGTAATTCCAGGAGTAATAAAGGAAATATAGAATAAAGAAGACTGCGGAGGATGCATTTATGAAGAGGGTTTGTAAAGTCTTCGGAACAGAGCTTCATGCGAAGAATAAAATAGCTGCGATCAATGTGTGGGTAGCACCTGTAATTCTAAATACATTCGGAGTTCTAAAATGGTCACAAACCGACCTGGAATCACTCGATAGGAAAGTCAGAACATCAATGACAAGGCACCGAATGCACCACCCCCATGCTTCAACCATTAGACTCTACATGCCAAGGGACAAAGGTGGAAGAGGAATTATTAGTCTTATATTACTATGCATGAAAAGCACATCAGAAATCTGTAGGATTACTTTGGCCAACCAAATGACCCTCTCCTTTCAGCTATTAAGATCGCCGACAGGAATTTCACACCTTTAAACTTAGCAGGTCAAAGATTACCTGCAGGTACTAAGGGTGTTGAAGAACTAACTGAGGAGTGGAAAGTTTGCTGAAAGATGGAGAGCTCAGAGCTGAGACCGAAGGATTTATTATAGCTATACAACACCAGCAAATATCAACAAAAAATTTCCTAAAAATAGTAGCCAAAAAGGACTTACCTAATGACATGCAATATCTTTCCGGAAACAATTGAACATATCTGCTCTGGATGCACCGCGGTATTATCTGGACAGGCACAACCGGGTAGATGGTATTCTACACCAGGAAATCTGCAAAAAAGAAATTTTTTAAAATGAAATTAGACCGTACTACCGATACTTACCTGAAAAAATAGTAGAAAACGAAAACGTAAAAGTAACGAATATTGGGATACTGACATCATCACAGATCTTACTGTGCAGCATAATAGACCTGGGCCCGTATTCTGTAATTTTGAAAACGCTAAGCGCTTTTAGACGCTCAGCGTATATGACGTTAATTTTCGCTGAGCGCGCACTTAATTAACGATTTCGGTATTCTCGTCTGACGCGCTTAGCGTCTTTACTGATTGCGCTGAGCGCTTTGAAAACGGTTGCCTTAAAGGTTCGTTTTGCTTGTCAAACATTGAAAAAAATTGTGATTTTGTGCGTTATCTTGCTCTTTAGTGAAAATTACTACTTCTTCTATAAATTCCTCAATAAGTAATTGATAATTTACGACTTGGCAGCTATAAATATTGTTCAAAACATCGAAAATACTGAGGAGCGTCTTCAACACTTCCCTCGTATAGTAAGAATAATGACATATCCATAGAAAAATAGCTTGACATAACTCAACAATAAGTTATGAAATTCACGTAACATTGACATTTTTCATTGTTACATCCGTCAGTTATCAACTTTTGGCTATTAGCTACTTAGAAATTGTGATGTTGCCAATATGTGCTCAACGCGTATCCAGAACATGAATCGCATGGCAACGAGAATACCAAAATCGACTGCTTTGCGTTTCGCTGATCGAATACTTGCGCTCACCGCTTTGAAAGCGTAACATTTTTATCATGTCAAAGTTACAGAATACGGGCCCTGATATAGTAGTTTTCTATAAAAAAAAACATGCTTACCTGCTGGACATTACAATACCACTAGACGAAAATATTAAAACTGCAGGAAAAGAGAAAATCACAAAATATGAAGCACTGACACAAGAACTAAAAGCCATATACGATTTGAGCAAGACTTTTATATTACCAATAATAACGGCCTAGTAGACGTAAACCTTGTTCAAATCCTTAAAAAACTCCAACTTGACAACCCGGAATTTAGAATTTAGAATTTAGAATGAGTGGGAGGGGCGTTAATCACTTCGACCTTACAGATCCATTGTGTCCCCCTTTCTTGAATCATAACTCATCATACAGTCCCAGGGCTTTGACAAAAGCCAGTATCTGGGACGGTTTTATAGAGGGTAGTTCTCCATCTCCAATATCAGTCGTACCAAAATTCATGGCACGAATGGTTGTCGTCTCGGCGCACTCAGTGATGAGGTGTACTGGTGTTTCACCATCTTCCCCACAGAATCTGCATTCGCCGTTTCTTCTTAGTTTCAATCTACTGAGGTGTTCATTGAGGAGACAGTGTCCTGTTAAAAACCCCGTGACAATCCGAAGATTGTTCTTACTCAGACCCAGGAAGATCTGTGATTTTTCTTGATCATAAGCTCTCAGAAACTTCTTCGAGTGTCCTAGACCATTGCAAGATTTCCATTCCAGGTTGCGGATGGAATCTTCCAAGTTCTTGAGTTCCGCCTTGAGTTGGTTACCACTTGGAAAGCAGAAACCCGGAAAACCCGGAAAGAATCATTTCTATCATGCAGAAGTCCACAATTATTTCTACCTGTTCTATCGTTCACACTGTGTTGAACCGCGATTAGGTCGTTGATAAGAATTATCCTGACTTAGTCGTTAAAACCGGCTTTAAGCTGAGAAAAAAATAATTGCATCCAATTAATTATTCATTTTTATATACTCTACTACAAATATTTTGAAACTATACAATACCCTTTGCATGCACCATAAAGTCCATTCTATAATGACCGTTTCATTAGCCGCTAATACGTCCAGTCTCATTTCGTATAATCACCGCCATTCACGGCTAAAGGCACGTCCAACTTTGCACCATCTGCAAAACTTCGCCGACCGCCATAACTCCGCGTAAACAAATTTGCTTCAAAGAGTGTCTGTCGTCCAACTCCCGACCCTGGCAAACAAACTACGAGAACTTGGAGCAGTTGGGAGGACTTTTTATTTTCTGTCCGGCACTAATAAACGAAAGATAAGCAAACAGAAAAGAGGGAGACCGACGGAGTGGGTGACCGCCAAATGAACACACCGAGTAAACGGTTAGTTTGGACCGAAATGAATTTGTGAGTGGTTCGAAAAGTAATAAATAATGAAATAAAAATAATGAAAGTTTTTAAATAGTGTTTTAATTTAGAGTGCATGGGATGTATAAATTGTAAAGTGATGAATTTTCAGTTAGCTCGTCTTTGATTAGAACAGTAATCAAGTGTCTTTCAATATATGTATAAAATCCTTAAGTGACTGACTCGCTAATTAATCACGATCCTGCTCAAACCACTCAACGTAAGAAGCTCAATTTTGGCATACAGATTGATTCTAGGGTTGTAGCTCGATAAGAAGGGATTTTTCGAAATTCCAGTTCCAGGGGGGTGAAACCACCCCTCAAATATTACAATATTTTTTATTTAAAAAACGGCGAAGTTTCCAAAAAAAAACGCTTAAACACGTATATTTTATTTTGTTTTTTACATATTTTAGGATTTTAAAAATGTATACAGGGTGTTTAGAAAAATCTGGTCATTGATTAATCACGATCCTGCTTAAAGCGCTTGACGTAAAGAGCTGATTTTTGGAAAACGGATTGACTTTAGGGTGTAAAGGTTCGAAAAGTAGGGATTTCTCGAAACTCGAATTCTAAGAGGGTGAAACCACCCCTCAACAATTAGAATATTTCTTATTTAAAAACCGGTGAGTTTTTCGGAAAAAAACTCTTAAACACGTATATTTTATTTTGTTGTTTTACATATTTTAAGATTTTTTCAAAATTTATACAGGGTGTTTTATAAAATATGACCATTGTGTAATCACGATTCTGCTTAAAATGCTTGACGTTTAAAGCTGATTTTTGGCAAACGCATTGACTGTGGAGTATAGAGCTTCAACAAGAGGGGGTTTATCGAATCTCAAATTCCAAGGGGGTGAAAACGCCCCTCAAAGATTACAATATTTGTTATTTAAAAAACGGTTGGTCTTTCGGGAAAACGCTTGAACACTTTTTTACATATTTTGAAATTTTTTAAAAAATCGTACAGGGTGTTCCAAAAAGTTAGGTAATTGATTAACCACGATTCTGCTTAAACTGCTTGACGTAAAAACCGTATTTTTGGCAAACGGATTTTTCGAAAGTCAAATTCCAACGAGATGAAACTACCCCTCAAATATTACCAAGTTATATAATGATATCACCATATTGTGTTTTCTCGTGCTGACATAAATGTGAGAAAATTTTATCCAGTTTGTATGTTAATGGAAATTCTTGCTTTGCTTTATCATCATCATTACAAATGATTAATTCGACGCGAACGAAGTCGCAGGTACACGCTAGTTAAGTATGTATGTATTAAATTCTATGTGGTGTCATTACCATTTTGCTTAGGGTGCCCTTTTATAACTCCAGTGTGTGTAGGTATTTTTAGAGATTAAAGACGTTTGAAAGTATATCGTGTTAAAGCTTAATTACTACAGGAACTGGATTCTCGATTTTTTATTTGTCGAGACAGGAGATTTCCCGACCAACATTCTCGATAAATTTTGAAGGTTTCAATAAACCACGATAACTATTTTTGAATTTCTTTATTTAGATCAATTAAATGATATGTTAAATTTTCTTTAATTAACAAATCAACAACAAATAATAAATTAATCAAACTATACTCGGTTGGTTTATATAAGTAAAATATAGAGTATAGAATGTCCACGTCATATATTCTTCAACTCTCTCAGTCACTTGCCAACCAGATGAAAAAGGTGACGTCAATGAGAGATTGGTGAATGTCAAAATTTCCTTTACTAATTGTCATTGTCATTTGATTTGTCGTTTGATGTCCAAATTAAAATTTGACTGTTGCTGTAAAAAATCATTTTTTTATTGCAAAATGACTAAAACATTTAACAAAACGAAGAAGAGCTCATTGCTAAGATTAGTAGAACGCCAGTAGACGCCGTATATGAAGTACGTACAATTCAAAGCTGTAATATTCCTATGTATAATACAAAATTCATAGCATTTTTAATATAATATAGCGATTTGCTGATGCTTTAGAAATAGGAATTTCAAACAGTCTAAAGGATTCGAATTAAAGAGACGATCACCGCGACCTTACAGTTCTATTGTGTGATCTATTGTTGAGTTATAACGAGTTATAGCTCAAGAAACTCTCAGGGCTTTAACAAAGCCAGTGTCTGAGACGGATCTACAGAGGCCAGCTCACCGTCCTCGACATCAGCCTTACCAAAGTTTATTGTACGAACGGTCGTCGTCTCGGCGCACTCAGTGATAAGGTGTTCTGGTGTCTCCCCCACGGAATCTGCATTCGCTGTTGTTTCTCAGCTTCCGCCTACTGAGGTGTTCGTTGGGGGAGACAGTGACCTGTTAGAAACCCCGTGACAATTCGAAGATGATTGTTTTTTACTCAAATCAAGGAAAATCTTTGATTTTTCTCGGTTTTAAGTTCTGAACTTTTTTGAGTGTCTTAGGCCGTTAGAGGATGCCCATTCCAGGTTACGGGTAGAGTTTTCCAGGTTCTACAGTTTCCTAACTACTTTCAACTTTTTCTAAAACTTTAACACCCTGTATCTTGCATAAGAGGCATTTCCGACCCATAGCGTGTTATATCAAAATTAATATTTCGACGTCCCCTATCATTCCCCGAAAGCATGACCGACTTACAGGAATCACCCTGTATATAAAACATTTCTAGAAAACCGTGTCTCCAATGGTTTCTTAGTAAAAATTAAATAGTCAAAGAATGAAAACGAAATTATATTACCATAGGAACGCGTTTAGATTTTTTAAGACTCAGAAAAATCAACTATATTTTTCATGTTCTTGTTAATTTTTACTAAAACGGTATGGAAATATATAAACGTGATTAACCATTTTAGAACAAGCAAACATTTTTATGGAGAATTTATTTTTCTCAAAAATGTCAGGAATAAAAAGTTTTTCTCTTGTAAAGACAATCCGGGGATATATTGTATATTTATATACAGTTTGGCCTAAAAATAAAAATAAAAATATATATATAATACTTTAAATCTGACGAAATTTTATTTATTTATGAAGCGGATTTTGTAGATCTAACTGTATATTATTTTTTGAATGTCCGATATTTCCAGAATTTTTCAGAAATCTTTGAAATATGTGTAGCGACATTGCTTTTTGTTAAAAAGTTATAAACTAATATTTTCAGAATCTGCCACACGTTGAGTTAACCTCAAAAATACGCAGCAGTTATACTTTTTTATTAACACTTCGAAAGTAATAAAAATCAGACAAAGTCAATATGACCTCGCGCTCGTAAAACTCACAGTAACTATTTTCAATTTTGCCCGCTGCTCGCAAGAAACGTTCTTTAATAAATTTTACGCTCGAAACCAATCTTGGCCTTTCTTCTCTCTGCCGCGATCCATATTTTACCCGTCCTTTGCGAGTAGTGGCAGCGGGCGGGACCGCCGCGTGTAAAACTTTATCTCACGTAGTGGCGATATTACCTTGCAGAAGCCGGCTTTTGTGGCTGCGAAACATCTTGATGTACCCGCAGATATAAAAGGGCTAAAGCGCGAATTATATTGCTGCGGAGGTACTTTTAAAAGTAATATGGCACAGCTTACGTTTAAAGTCGCTAGCTTTTTGCTATTTTTAATTATGTGGTACACGTATTCCATACATACACATTACTTATACATTACCTGACACACATGGCCAAAATTATTATTGCATATAACGATATTTTATTTTATTTTGGACCTAATATGATTATTTTAGATTTTTGGACATATTGGCTTACTACACGACTAACTAATATAAAATTAAAAATCTAAGTGCAACTAGGCTGTTATTATAATTTTATTTCATAATGAGTGAAAATCAACAAATTTCATTTTAAACAGAAAATATTGAAAACAATTTAATTATTTCTCACAACTAATAGTCTGTATTGCCTCCTCGAGCCTCAATGCAAGCTGTGAGACGAGTGGCATGCTCTCAATTAAGTTGTCCAGAAGATGATGAGGAATGGCTTCCCATGTTTCGCGCGCAGCAATTTTCAATTCATTTAAGGTACGGGAGGATCATTCTTTTTGGCAATATGACGTTTTAGCACGTACCAAGCATGCTCTATCACATTCATATCTGGAGACATCGGTGGCCACCACAGTTTTCTAATACCCTTTTCCTCACAAAATTCGCAGACCGCTAAAGTGCGATGGGAAAGGATCATTAACGTCCATGTAAACGAATTCATCACCTACTTCCCCTCGAAATGGACGCACAATAGGCTCTAAAACCTCTCTAAGATATGAGGCACGCAAGTCCTTCTCTGGCGCTATTGGCCTCACTGGCACGCCAGTCCTTCGCCGGCGCCAATGGCCTGACTGGCACGCCGATCCTTCACTGGCGCCACTGGCCTCACTGGCACGCCGGTCCTTCGCTGGCGCCACTGACCTCACTGGCAGGCAAGTCCTTTGCTGGCGCCACTGGCCTCACTGGCACGCCGGTCCTTCGCTGGCGCCACTGGCCTCGCTGGCACGCAACTCCTTCGCTGGCGCCATTGGTCTCACTGGCACGCCGGTCCTTCGCTGGCGCCACTGACCTCACTGGCAGGCAAGTCTTTTGCTGGCGCCACTGGCCTCACTGGCACGCCAGTCCTTCGCTGGCGCCACTGACCTCACTGGCACGCAAGTCCTTCGCTGGCGCCACTGGCCTCACTGGCACGCCAGTCCTTCGCTGGCGCCACTGGCCTCGCTGGCACGCAACTCCTTCGCTGGCGCCATTGGTCTCACTGGCACGCAAGTACTTCGCTGGCGCCACTGGCCTCGCTGGCACGCAACTCCTTCGCTGGCGCCACTGGCCTCACTGGCACGCCAGTCCTTCGCTGGCGCCACTGGCCTCACAAATAATCAAAGAATGAAAACGAAATTATATTACCATAGGAACGCGTTTAGATTTTTAAGACTCAGAAAAAAATCAACTATATTTTTCATGTTCTTGTTAATTTTTACTAAAACGGTATGGAAATTATATAAACGTGATTAACCATTTTAGAACAAGCAAACATTTTTATGGAGAATTTATTTTTCTCAAAATGTCAGGAATAAAAAGGTTTTTCTCTTGTAAAGACAATCCGGGGATATATTGTATATTTATATACAGTTTGGCCTAAAAATAAAAATAAAAATATATATATAATACTTTAAATCTGACGAAATTTTATTTATTTATGAAGCGGATTTTGTAGATCTAACTGTATATTATTTTTGAATGTCCGATATTTCCAGAATTTTTCAGAAATCTTTGAAATATGTGTAGCGACATTGCTTTTGTTAAAAAAAGTTATAAACTAATATTTTCAGAATCTGCCACACGTTGAGTTAACCTCAAAAATACGCAGCAGTTATATTTTTATTAACACTTCGAAAGTAATAAAATCAGACAAAGTCAATATGACCTCGCGCTCGTAAAACTCACAGTAACTATTTTTTCAATTTTGCCCGCTGCTCGCAAGAAACGTTCTTTAATAAATTTTACGCTCGAAACCAATCTTGGCCTTTCTTCTCTGCCGCGATCCATATTTTACCCGTCCTTTGCGAGTAGTGGCAGCGGGCGGGACCGCCGCGTGTAAAACTTTATCTCACGTAGTGGCGATATTACCTTTGCAGAAGCCGGCTTTTGTGGCTGCGAAACATCTTGATGTACCCGCAGATATAAAGGCCTAAAGCGCGAATTATATTGCTGCGGAGGTACTTTTAAAAGTAATATGGCACAGCTTACGTTTAAAGTCGCTAGCTTTTTGCTATTTTAATTATGTGGTACACGTATTCCATACATACACATTACTTATACATTACCTGACACACATGGCCAAAATTATTATTGCATATAACGATATTTTTATTTTATTTTGGACCTAATATGATTATTTTTAGATTTTTGGACATATTGGCTTACTACACGACTAACTAATATAAAATTAAAATCTAAGTGCAACTAGGCTGTTATTATAATTTTATTTCATAATGAGTGAAAATCAACAAATTTCATTTTAAACAGAAAATATTGAAAACAATTTTAATTATGTCTCACAACTAATAGTCTGTATTGCCTCCCTCGAGCCTCAATGCAAGCTGTGAGACGAGTGGCATGCTCTCAATTAAGTTGTCCAGAAGATGATGAGGAATGGCTTCCCATGTTTCGCGCGCAGCAATTTTCAATTCATTTAAGGTACGGGAGGATCATTCTTTTTGGCAATATGACGTTTTAGCACGTACCAAGCATGCTCTATCACATTCATATCTGGAGACATCGGTGGCCACCACAGTTTTCTAATACCCTTTTCCTCACAAAATTCGCAGACCGCTAAAGTGCGATGGGAAAGGATCATTAACGTCCATGTAAACGAATTCATCACCTACTTCCCCTCGAAATGGACGCACAATAGGCTCTAAAACCTCTCTAAGATATGAGGCACGCAAGTCCTTCTCTGGCGCTATTGGCCTCACTGGCACGCCAGTCCTTCGCCGGCGCCAATGGCCTGACTGGCACGCCGATCCTTCACTGGCGCCACTGGTCTCACTGGCACGCCAGTCCTTCGCTGGCGCCACTGGCCTCGCTGGCACGCAACTCCTTCGCTGGCGCCATTGGTCTCACTGGCACGCAAGTACTTCGCTGGCGCTATTGGCCTCACTGGCACGCCAGTACTTCGTTGGCGCCAATGGCCTGACTGGCACGCCGATCCTTCACTGGCGCCACTGGTCTTACTGGCACGCCAGTCCTTCGCTGGCGCCACTGGCCTCACTGGCACGCCGGTCCTTCGCTGGCGCCACTGACCTCACTGGCAGGCAAGTCCTTTGCTGGCGCCACTGGCCTCACTGGCACGCCAGTCCTTCGCTGGCGCCACTGGCCTCGCTGGCACGCAACTCCTTCGCTGGCGCCATTGGTCTCACTGGCACGCAAGTACTTCGCTGGCGCCACTGGCCTTCAAGGGAAAGGTATAATTTAACTGAGGAGGCCGTGCTTTGGTATTTAGGAATAACTTTTAATTCTAAATAACTTTTCCTAATGACAGTTTGCTGATTTTTTTGAAATAAGGGTACTTTACCCTTGTGCAATTTTTATATTTTTTGTCCTACCTTGTATACTATTTGACTTTTAACCATTTTAAATCCACCTAATATCATTATCGAACATGCACCAACTTTTAGCAATATTAGAATTGTGGTACTACAATAAATAAGAAAAATTCCCACTAAAAAATTGCACACTAAAATGACTACACTGTATAATATTTCTTCTTTAGAATTGTTTTTGTTTGTGTATAAAAACGTTTTTAAAAAAAATATTTGTTTTATATTTGTATTTGTATGATTTTATGTCAAAAATTGTTGTTTTCTGTATATGTTTTTCGACGATCCTATAATCTAAGTACCGTGTATTTATATTAAAAGGAATTAATAAACGAACTAAACTAAACTAAATTCCAATTCTTAATTTAAAATTTAATTTACTTTTTAATTTTAAATTTTTAATACTTTGCGCATATTTTGGGCAAAACATTTAAATATGAATAATTTAAAAAAATGCTATATCTGGTTTTATCTAGTAATATCACAAAAGAAACATCATATTGCAATTGCTTTAGAGAAGAACAAGCTCCGCTTATGCATCTCGACAAACTAGATTCTGTCAAAGGCGTTTACATTCTCTTTAAAGCAACTGTTGTATAATAAGCTACGTCTTATTTTAGAGACGACATAAATCCAATGGACTTAGTGCACTTAATTTCAGAATTTACAACTAGACTTGTCCGTTTCTGAAACAATAGGTTTAATGGAAACCTCGTCATTCGTCATACCATTAACAATGTTCTAAATTAAGACATATTATCTTTACATTTATTTATATGTCGTATACTTAATATAGATTTGCTGTCTTTAAATTAAGAATGAAACTGAGTGATATATTCGGATTGTCACGGGGTTTTTAACAGGATACTGTCTCCTCAATGAATACTTCCGTAGATTAAAGCTAAGAAAGAACTGTGAATGCAGATTCTGTTGGGAAAATGGGGAAACACCACAACACTTGATCTCTGAGTGCGACAACACGACAACCACTCGAGCCGCCAACTTTGGTACGACTGATATCGGAGGTGGAGAACTGACGAATCTGTTATGATGAATGAGTTACAACTGAAGAAACAGGTGGGAAAGACAGTATTGCCCGTGAAAAAACAGTATTGCCTGGGAAAAAACAGTATTGCCTGTCGGTATTTCATCAATGGATGACAAAAGGTTGGTTATGGACTGACAACAGGGGAGTGATTTACAAATTACAATGGTTGACGCCTATGTTCACAGTTAAAATAAATGCACTGTATAAGGAAAGAACCATTGGGACGAGAGAAGAATTACAGAAGGCTACTAGGCGCTTTTCGACTTATTACACCAGTTCGCCTAATAAATCGTTGTAACTCTTGACGATCTCAATGACTTTTTTAGAAAATTATATTCGTCACTCAAAAAAACTTTTTAGTTTTGTTCTTTGTTTATTTTATAGATTTCAATTGTAATTACTAATACTAATATAGAATGTTAATTTACATTCTCAAAAGTCTTTAATTTTACAGATAAATAATAATATAGAATATTAAATTGTGATAAAAAATAATTAGGCAAATAGGCCAACACAATATCATGGCCCGCTTCGATATAAAGATAAAAAAAATTTTTAAGTGATTTCCATTTTAAAAATTATATTTTTCATTATTTCTGATAAAAAGAGCAAGCACAGAAAAAAACTGAATATGCCACTGGCTTGTGCTTAAAAAAGTGCCTTAAAAACGTTTTTACTGAATTTTATTATTCCGCGAAATAAAAAAGTTATGGACAATTTTCCAAATGGTAAAAAAATTCAAAAAGACCCCTATCTTAGTTGGCAGTGAAACTATCAAGAGGCGGTTTACGCCATTAAACGTGTCTCAGAAATTGAGCCCATGACATACATCGATTTTGTTCTATCTAGTCAGGAAATAGGGTTTCTCTGTTAAAACAGACCAATTTCGACCACCCTGTACTTTAACAAATATGCCGATAAAGTTGTAAATAGTTCTAAAGCCAAACCTATTAAAGATAATTGATTGAAAATTGTAAAATACTTCAGCGCGCTAACTTTTATGACGAAAATCGCATTGTCATACAAGCCGCGATTTTTCTTACTTCCGCTCCTTCTTGTTCGGCTTTGAAGGCGAGTAATTTTTCAAATTAACGGCAACGTAATTTAGAGGAAAATTAATAACCTATTCAGCGTGTTCATTTACAAGCTCAATTTTTCAATTTTTTTTTTTGATTTTATTTTGTTGAAGCTTCATTGGTTTATTTCTAATCAGAAGATATAATTTTATTCTAGTGTATGCTTTGTTAGTCAATAATTTATTTGATTACTTCTGTTCGTCTACAGCCTTGGTGTATTCTTAGCCGGTGCTGCCACCATCGGAGAAAATCGTTAACAACCGGCATATATAAATACAGGGGTTTAAGAGTCTATTATGCTGTACAGTTTGGGTCGCTCTCAGGGTAAATGGTTTTGTGTCCGAAAGAAATACATATTGTAACGTTTTTAGTTCGTTACATGTCTTTTTTACATATAATATATGATGTCTGGCCTATCGTCACCGGATTCCCTCTCGTTCAGGCCTGATCATTTTGTTGGTGCGCTTGGCGTAATTTTTACGTTTCCTAGTCGCCAACCCTGCTATCGTTTCACTATTCTGTGGAGGCGCGCGCTGTCAACATCGCTTCTGTCAACTCTCTGTGATTTAACGGTACTTTTGGTTTCACCGTTTGGCCTGTCAGACGCCATTAGTCCCAGTTTTTTTAGAAATGGTGATTATTTAAATCTTGCTGTATAATCTGAATCAGCTGCTATTTCGAGGCTACAGGTAAAGATGAGTAAAAGTACCTTTTATAGATTCGATATTATTATTGAATATTTTTAGGGTAGAGTTACGGATGTCCCAACTTGTATTTGTATTTTGCTGGCACGTTGGCGTCCCTTTTCTTTTGTCCTCCAGAATGTCACATGGAAGAAAGGACAGGTTGTTTATTATTTATTGAGCCCTCGGAAGTATTTCGAGGTAGGTTTATTTTGTTTATTAGACCTTGTTTGGTTTTAAACAAGAGTTTCATATTTTTAGGGTCCAAGGTACGGGTAGTGTCTGTATGTACGGACATTATCTTATGTACGGATGTCCTGTGGACGAGTGTCCCCAGTAAGAATGATTTTTTCTTACATATAAGTGCCACAGCGTGGATGTAGCGTGAGTCTCATGCTGCTTCGTTCCCAGCTATAAGCTAGTTAGTTACGGCTGTATCAATTCATGGTGTCCTCATTCTGGCCCCTTTAGTTGTGTTGGATGGCTGAGTACAGAGATGCGAGACCACCTCACGCTGTTACTGTTTAAAGCAAGATTACATAAAGAACAGCTAAGTGTAGATTTAAGTTCTAGTTTTACATTTAACATTTAAAACATTTACAGTCTTAAACAATAACGTACATCTTAAATAATATCGTACAGACTATGTTTAGTGGTTAGATTGTTAAGAACATTCATGTCGATTTAATATTTAATATAATAATTAATACTAAATATAATTTAGATCTTAGGTTTCATTGCATTACATCTTGTAATGGTATTACTTTTATAGATATTATTATCGCACTATTTTAACAGATGAATAACCAAACATAGATTCTAGAATCTACAGGTTGCAACATCTTCGATTTAGCATCATAGGAATATATCAAATTAATTAAAGTAATGCTACATTTCATATATTCTCTTAAACTTTACATGTCTTGTATTTTATCGTAGTTGTTTTCATTGATATTTAGTACGACTCTTACCACCACTTTCTTTGACATATAACCACTATATATTTATTAGAACTCTACAATGTCATGTACCATCTAAGAACATCATGAATAAATATAGTCATTGGTTTTAAGTAATATACAACTGTGTTTTCTTTCTCTGTGCATGCCTGGCGCCCAATATTTATAATTTCGAGTTATTATTGTTAATTAGTTTCTTTCCAGTGAAATACTTTATCCACGACTGCTCTACCAACGAAAAGCTGCCGTTCGCAGTGATAATGTTTTAAAAAAACGCTACAATATTATATTTCAGAAATCTGCCTAAGCCTTAGCCCGATCCTGTCGTGTTAAGCCACACCCGAAATTCCAAACACACGTGCTTTGATTAAGGCTTGATTAAGTTTGCAGAGCTTGAGCATTTGCCATAAAATACGGAGCAATTTGTTACAAAACCATATAAATTATATATCACTGTAATCACAAAACTTCAATCTATTTTCGTATAGTAACGTAATTTTAAATTATGTCTTTATTTTCGAGAAAATTTAGTCCAAACATAAGGAATATTTTGTTGATGTTTGACCATCAAAATCTTAAAAATAAACAAGATCTCTAAAAATGTGCTACAATACAGATAATATAAGCATAATCCTTTATCTTTAATTTCCGTTTCCATTTGTGTAAAATTACCTAGCCAGTTTTACATAAAACGTTAAATGCCGAACGCTTATTTTGCTACTGTTTCGGACTAGAGACTGGTACCGGTAGCTATAGATATGGAAATGCCAAAACAGAAAACGAAAAATTTTCGCATATTTATTTTTTTTTCAAAATAAAATTCTGTCCCTATTTTTTAGTTAATGATGTGGTTGTAAATAAAATAGTAGACAAACCTCGGAGGAAAGTTTTCATTATTGTCTCGAGATTTAATTAATCTCTCGACAGTAATGAAACACTTCCTCCCTCGGTATATAATATACTATTATCTATTAACTGCTAAAATTTTAGAAATATTTAAAAAAAATAATTCCACGCACAATAACCACATTGTAACAACCAGAAGCCATTTAAGTCGTTTAATTTCCTTCGCGTTTTAACTACACAAAGACATTACATTTTTTCAATTTAAAGATCCAACAAAACGAGTCCTTTACGGCTTGTCTTGAATAGAAAGGAAAATAAAAGCGTTCGTAATCTGCGGCACCGGCGGCACTGCATATTCGTATACGCGCTACGTAACGTTCGGGGGATTAATGCAGTTTATATATATTTTTATGCAACCGAGTCAGCAAATCCTCACGGTGCCGTTGGTAAAGCAGCAGCAAAAAATAAATTAACTTTTTTAACTCGGCCCCGTTGTTCAGTCGGAATTGCAGTGTGTTTCGCTTTATGAGTGATGTTTAATAATTATTTCTTGACGTAAACGTATTTAGTGTTTCGTAATGTTTAGTTGAGTATACAAAGAACTTTACAATGGTAGGTGGTGCTTAAAAATGATATTTTATTGCTTTGTGTTTCTAATTATTGTTTTTTTTAATTAGAGACTGCAAATGAATAAAATATATCAGGGTAATACCATTTTGCACTCAAGAACGGACTGGAGCAATTTTTTGGATTCACCTCTGCCCCAAATAAACTTGCGTGCATAGAAATCGGCCCACTGTAAACTTTTGACTTTAACGGTGTCTTTTAGAATCTATTTATCAGACCAAGAAAAAAATATAAGCTGTTTCAAAGACAATTTAACATGCTTTAATATGAGTATTAATTTATCCAAAGTACTTATCGTTTATATACGTAGCATCGGGTAAACAAATGAAAGGCATTTGTTTTGTGGTGACAATAAGAATAAAAAAAATTATCAAATATTACAATTACTACTTTACTGTTACTTTGTAATCGAAATTTGCACATTGTTCTTTCATTGTTTGATTTGTTGTGTTTCATTGTTTGATTAGTGTTTCAATTTAATGCATACATCACGGAAAAAAGCTGCCAAAGTAATCGCTTTAATTGAAAATGGACTTAAACAGAGAGCTGCAGCTCGGCAACTATATATGACACGCGGAGCGGTTCGAAGAGTGTGTGAACGATATGAGGAGACTCGATCCTTTCGTAGGCGACCTGGAACTGGTCGAAAGAGATATACAACGGATCGTGATGACCGCTTTATTGTGTCTACAACATTAAGAAACCGGCATCTTAATGCTATTCAGGTGCAACAACAGCTCCGTGAAACACGAGGAGTGACTGTTAGTGAGAGGACAGTAAGACGAAGATTGAAGGAAAGTAACATGACCCCCAAAACACCCGCAATTGGTCCAAAACTTACCCCAGCTCATCGTCAAACACGCCTGCCTTATGCACGGAACATCTGAATTGGCCACTAGAACAATGGGAATGTGTTTTATTCTCAGATGAGACCCAGGATATGCCTCTATGGTAGCGACCGAAGAAGAAAAGTCTTCCAGAGGCCAGATGAGCGATTCGCAGAATGCTGCATTGAGGAGCGAATTGCTTATGGAGGTGGTTTCTGCATGATGTGGGGTACAATTTCTATGACTGCGCGAACCGACCCAGTTTTTATCCGTTGGGACGACCGTCGGCACGGAAGAGGAGGTTTAACTGGTGCTAGGTATATTGAGGAGATTTTAGCAGTTCATGTGGTACCTTACGTCGACTACATTGGAAGCGAATTCACTTTTATGCATGACAATGCGAGAGCACACACATCAAGAATCGTACACGATTACATTTCAGAAGTCGGTTTTCGGGTTATGGAATGGCCAGCATGCAGTCCAGACTTAAACACGATAGAACATTTACGGGATGAGCTAAAACGAAGGATTCGTACTAGACAAAGAGCCCCAACCTCTATCCCAGAGCTTATTGTTGCAGTATAAGAAGAGTGGCTCAACATACCGCAAGCAACAATATCAAACTTGATTGAATCTATGCCAAACTGTATGAGAGATGTTGTAAGAGCAAGAGGGGGTCATACCCATTATTGAAAATTTATTTTAGTTAATCGTCAATCAATAAATAAATAAATAATGGCATACATCTTAGTAATAAAAAACGATAATTTGTTTCATGCATTAATTTAATAATTTTAATCCAAAGAAACCGAAATACAAATTAATATCTCTAAACTCTTTTCAAAGAATATAAAATTGTCTTTCAAACAGTATATATTTTTTCTTAATCTGACAAATATATTCTAAAAAATATATAGTTAACTTCAAAAGTTTGCCTTGGGCCGATTTCTATGCACGCAAGTGTAGAATAATACAAGGCGTACACTCTGTATACATAAATAAAATTATTGATTGACAAACTAGGGAGAGAGAAATCAGAAAAATAACAGCGATTATTTCCCTCATCGTGAAATGGACCAATCAGCTAATCTAATTTTTCGAATAAATTTTGTTTAGATAAGTGATCAAATCCCAAGACCAGTTTAACCGCGATTATTTGTTCGGCTTCCTTTTGGGTTTTTTTTTGTCGTTTATCACTAATTCTGAGAGATTTTGGCAACAGTTCATTTAAAAACATTGATTTACAACTCATATGTATGACTTAATAACGATTTTAATCGGTAAAAACCCTTTATTCTGTGAGACTCCCCCGTTTTAGAGAAAGGTCACTGACATCGGGTTGCCTTGGTTCGGTTCCTCGGGCGCCGTCCCAATGTTTAAAGTGTTTGAGAGAACACTAGTGCCAATACGGGTAGGTTTTATACAGTGGAGATACCAGGGAGTGATGAGATGAAAAGAAAATAAACCACACAATTAACTATAACGTAACACTAGGCTTTTATTTAACTAATTAATTATGTACAAAAATAATCCAGGAAGGTTCACGTCCTCGAGTCCCGATGGTCGCAGTTAAACATTTCTTGGAACGGCGTCCGTTTTGGCGTCTAACGTCTCGGCGAGTTGTACGTCGTTTGGAGAAGCGCAGGCCGCAAACACACCGCCCGGTCAGGACAACCTCGGGATTTCGGCGAGATCCCGTTCAGCGTCACTGATGCAGGGTGTCGTCCGGACGACACACCTAGAAAAATACGGGAGCTACAAAACCAGCCTCGGGATTAGGGCGAAGTCCTGTGTTAGCTCCGTGGACCTTCACGACCCGTGCGTTTACTGAACTGCCCGGACTGCAACCTTGATATGAAGGCAGTATCTATATTATTATTGTTTCTCTTTAATTAAAGTCCAGAACAACATAGTTGGATTCTCTGGAATAGAGACAAGGGGGTTCTGCCGTGCTCTTTTACTTGTAAATTCCAGGCAGAGTACGACGCTCCTTTCATAAAGTAAGTAGGGCTATTTATAAAGTTAGTGTTTATTTACATCACCATATCTCCTCAAATTTCCCAAAATATTGCTTCTGTCGAGCGCATTCGAGGTAATCACAATAAAAAATATTTTTAACACAACGTAGTTTTTTTTATTTCATCTAAATTGTTTTTTATACAGTTGACCAAAATATTACCTCTTCAACTTTGTTGAACGAACATAGGTTGTTATACTATAAAAAATTTATTTAATATACTTAAATCCAAGTTAAATATTAAACAAGAGGGCACATTATCGATTTTTGAAGTTTTCCGTCGTAACCCTCCTCCTCGCCCCTATCACCTCGCCCTCTTCCACACCACAAAACCCACCAGAGTAAACATAAATCGTAATTTGTCAAAAGTTAAGGAAGTTACTCGTCGGAGAAACTGGCGTCGGTAAAACCTACCAAGACGCGAACTTTAAATAAAGTTGCCGTTAATTCGAGATCGTCGAGTGTTTTAATCGAATTTGATTCGGGCGAGCGTCGAACAAGTTGTTTTCGGTTGATGTGCGTGTATTGTTCAGTTTGTTTGCGTTAAATCGTCGCGTCCTCAATTAAACTAACAAAAACACGAACAGAAAATAAACATACAACAACAAAGTTGTCAATTTTAGGATACACTTTAGTTTAATCTATAAGAAATTAGCACTGAAAATAAAGTTTAAATTTTTTACTTAACTTTTGTGTACTGGGTTTCCAAAATTCAAGACTCAACATTGGTATCTATCTACTAAGATATGCTAATTGAAGTATCCCTTTAAAAGATTATAAATTTGGTATAATTCTATACATTTTTCCGAAAGACCGAATATTCGCAGTTTTTTTAAATGCCTACGCCCTGGATTTTTATTGCGCATTTTAAGGGCTAGGGTATGCATATTAATGGTATGTTCTATAGAACTTATGAGTTAAAAGAGAGACAAGAATATATTTTTTGTAAGATTTTACTAGAAAATAGCCTCACAAAAGTACAGCGATTAGCAGCTCTAGGTACAACTGGAGCAAGGAACAACACAGCGCAAGCTGCGCTAGAAGCAATTCTGGACTTGCAATCAATCGACTGGCTCGTAAAGGATCTGGCCGCTAAGGGTGCCCTAAGATTAAGGGAATCCAATCTGTGGAACCAGACCAACTACGGTCACTCGAGGATATTGCCAGTGATAGGGAAAATCATGGTGAACACGAGTCCACATCTGCTAGACCAGAAAACGGACTATATGCTCACCAAACATGATTTTGGAGAAAAGATAAAATTCGCATTCCGACAAGAGAAGAGAATGGGAAAGCAACCGAGTAATGAACACTCAAGAGATAGCAGTCTACACAGATGCTTCCGCAAATTCCAGGGGGCACAGGTGTGGGCATCTTCTCAGAGAAACTAGACATCCGACGATCTTTGAGGCTATCGGATGGCTGTAATGTTCTACAAGCAGGAGTTTACGCCATAAAGGGAAGCGGCTAGTTGTATGCGAGGAAAATTGCTGATAGACCAATAGAGGATATAGTGATATACTCTGACAGCTTGCCCGCATTAAGAAGCATCACCATGCAATCAGTGAGATCGAAAACTGTGATGGAATGCCGAGAAGCACTGTCCTGGCTGCGTCGGGGTGGGGCTACTCTGTGCTGGAGTGCCAGGCCACAGCAATGTGGTGGGCAATCAGGAAGCAGACAGACTCGCCAAAGACGGGGCCAGGAAACCGTGGCAGATGACCCACCACTTTTGACGATCAACACACTGAAGGAGGCTATAGGAACTGCCATCAAGGCCAAGCAGCAAGAACGTGGCAACACCGTGAGGACTGTGCTACAGCTCGAAGACTATGGCCAGTGGTAGATAGCAAAGACAAAACAGCTACTAGAGCATAAAAAGGACCTAGTACGCATAATTGTAGGTGTCGTCACTGGAAACTGTTCCACGGGGGTAAACCTCGTAAGATGGAAGTTTCCGACGACGACTACTGCAAGAATGCGGAGAGGGAAGAAGAAACCATAGAGCACCTGCTGTGCCACTGTCCGGCACTGGAATACCGACGCATTAAAACTTTTGGGCAAGGTTTTTGAGGGACTAGAGGAAGCAGCAGAAGCCAACATCAGCGACATCAGGGAACTTTGCAAAGAGCTGGAAGTGCTTTAACGCAAAGAAAGAATGAGAGGAAGGTTTGGTAAAACAATACAGGGGTATCGCAATGGGCCCAAGGCCTCCGAGTGAGGGATCAAATATGATCCCAAACCCCAGCAACCTAACCTAACCTAACCTAACCTACTAGAAAATAACTAATGTCCGAAATTATTTTAATATCTTTGTAACTAATGTCTTAATTTAATAATTTTTCGCAGGTAGTTAACTATATTATATACATAAAGTTTGATATTATGTCTTTATATAATGATATATAACGCTTAGTATAATTTTAGAATATAATCGGGAACAATTCTGTGGTCATATAATCATTATAATAATGCAAAGTTGGGATGACCGCTAATAACTACGTAATTTGCTAATATATGATACACTTTTATTTGATTTTATAACTACATAATTTGATAATACAGGATTTACTTTTATTTGTTTACTTTGTGCAAAAGTTTGCACCACAGATACATTTTTTTAATATAATAAATCATTAATATATTTACTGTATATTATTTTTTAAAACTCAAATATAAAAAAGGGGACAAATACTTATACAGGGTGAGTCTTAAATAAGTGCAAATATTTTCAGGGCTGGTAGATCTCGATAAAAGAAACAGATTTTTTTTTGTATTTGCATCCCTTTTAGTGTCGTAACCATAGAGTAAAGCCAATAACTATGGTAAGATCAGAGATTAAGAAATTAAACCGAGGGGAAAATTTGCGGTGAACAGGCAGTTCTAAAAGTTTTCGAAAAATATACAGGGAAATATAAAAGAAAGTGCACGATTTTTAACATCTTTTTTGCGAAAAAAACCTTATAGACGTGTTCTTGGGGTCGAAATATACCACCCTTGAAAATATTTGCATTTATTCAAGACTCAACCTGTATTAGTGTATAAAATTAAAAAAAATCAATAGATATACTATCTGCCAATTTTATTTATGTAAAGAAATCAGAAAAACAAAATGATATTGAAATTATTTCTCTTCCAGAGGAACAAAAATTTTTATTTTATTTTTTAACGTTAATTTATTCGATAAATAATGCATGGAAACGATTTTATTTTTTGAAAGGAACGAAAAGGACAAATACAAGTAAACGATAAGCATACAAAAAATATTTGAAACAATATACGTAAACATATTCTTGCTATACCCTAAGAAAACCTTTTAGCGCGAGTAAACATTATGGTCCTAAAAAACGTGTATTATTTAAATTGGGCTTTCCTTTACTTACTAAAACAAATATTTTCTTATATTTATTGATATTGTAATAAAAATATGGTGATTTTATTCATTTTTATGTCCATTAATAATAAAGTATTAATTAAATATTTATAAAAGTAAGTATTTTGTAGACGGTTTATTATTGCATTTGTAACTAGTACCATGTAGTTTAATAGTAATCTTCAAAAAGTACTTTTAGATTTTAAGATTAATTTCTCCTAGCCGATATCTCAATGGTTTTTTTTGTTGGAGATATTCTATGTTAAAAAGACAGTAACGAATTATAAGCATTTTAGTATTAAAGGTATGCCTTTGCTTTTGTCCTAATGAACACACTTATAAAATAGTCTTCATTGTTTTTTTAATGTCACTTTGTCATTGTAGGTTATATTATAACAGTCTGTTATATTGGTATTTTATATTGAAGATGGCATTGATTTACAACCAAACTAATTCGAAAACCATCTGAAAAGGCATTCTTTTAATACTAAAATTATTTTAAATTGTTACTGTCTTCTTTAAAAGCGAATATCTCCAATAAAATAAAGCTATTAGGGTGAATTGTTTACCAAACTATCCAGAAAAGTTGCATTTCATTATAAAATTAATTTTAAATATCATATTTTGTTATAGAATTCCAGAGGATGTTTAAAACTTTTGTTCAAATTTCAACATTATGTTTTTCTTTGTATACTACATGGATGGGAAGTTTAATTTTTAATTTAAAAAGATGCTAAAACTTCAAATGATTTAGTTATAAAATGCTTAAAATATCAACAAAATCGTCCAACTAGAATAAAATATATTCATCTTGAAAATATGTGAGCCCGGTTTTTAGTTCCAGTCAGTTTATGAGAATATAATATTTCCTAAACTCTCATTTTTTACCCAAAATGGTTTTATGTTTTGAAGATGCTCTGTAATAAGTAGTAATAATATAATTTTATTAATTTTTGGATAATTGGACTACTAACTTATTATCAAAATATTTCTTTTAACCTATTTTTATAAAAACTAATATTGAATCTAGTAAAACGATTTTTAGCCAAAACTAGACCCCTTATATTAAAATACAAACAGATATTATTTTACTTAGAGTCTACTGTTTAAACATGAAATATATTATTTTGCGAGATATACAGGATGGTTCGTACTGTATTCCGGAAACTTCGGCAGCATATTCTGCAGATAAAAATAAGTAAAGAAAGTTCGTATAAATGTATGTCCTAAAATGTTAGTTTAGGAGATACAGGGTGTTAAGGTTTCATTTTTATTTCGATTTTTTCCAATTCATTTATTAAGTAACGTTATATTTGGATGAAAATTGATATCTGGGAGTTTTTTGACATGAGAAATTTGATTTTTATGTTAATATGATTCCTACTAGTAGAGGGCGCCACCTGCATATTTTTTAACTAGTTTGAAGTGCAATAACTTTTCGTCCGTACCTGTGTAATACTACTGAGTAAAAATATAAATTTACGACGCTTTTTACGTAAAAAAGGGATCTTGGTAAAAACCGCAACGAGTATGGTTCTCGAGATATTTGGAATTCAAATTATCAATACCTGTCATCAATGACATAAATTAAACGTGTTGACTAAATAGTTATTAGACTAAATAAGAACAGTTTTATCATCATTATTTTCGCAGAATTAAAGATTAATTTAAAAAAAAATGTTCTCAAATTAATCATTTCAGTCAAATAACTATCTACTCAACGTGTTTATTTTTTGTCAATAATGACATGTATTGACTATTTCCATTCTAAATATTTTGAGAACGGCTATTCGTAGCGATGTTTACCAAGAGACATTTTTTACGAAAAAAGTCACGAAAATGTATATTTTTTTGCTTGGTAGTTTTATACAGGTACGGACGAAAATTTATTACTCTTTTAAGCAGTTAAAACCCATGTAGGGGGCACCACTCCCTACAAAGAGGAGTCATATTGACATCAAAATCAAATTTCTCATGTCAAAAAACTCACACCAATTTTCATCCAAATATTGACGTTACCTACTTCATAAATTATTTAGAAAAAATTGAAATAAAAATGAAACTTCTACACCCTGTATCTCCAAAACTAAGCGTTTAGAACCATTTATACAAACTTTTTTACTTATTTTTATCTGCTGAATATGCTGCCGAAGTTTTGGAAATACACTTCGGACCACCCTGTATAAAATTTAAAACATTGAATCACCAAACCTTTTAATATTATTATCCCTTTTTTAATCTAAAAACTACAGTATTTTAAATTTACCCTGTTGTAACATCTGAATTTACTACCAAGTTATTATCAAAATACTTTTTTAACCTTGTTCTAAAAGCTAATAATAAAACTGATTCAAGTAAAACGATTTTTAGCCCAAACTAGACCCCTTAGATTAAAACACAAACAGAAATTATTTTACTTCGAGTTTACTGTTTAAACATGAAATATGATATTATTTTGCGAGATATATATAATTTAGTCATGAGCTCCCAAAGGGAATTGAGAGGGATCAAACAAGAACTAATAAACAAAATGAACCTACCTCGAAATACTTCCGAGGGCTCTTATAATAAACAAAGAAACTGTCCTTTTTTCCATGTAACATTCTGGAGGCCAAAAGCAAAAGAACACCAATGTGCCAGCAAAATACAAATACGAGTTAAGGTGGGTTAATCCAAAACTCTACCCTAAAAATATTCAATAATAATAACGAATCTAAAAAAGATAATAACTCATCTTTACCTGTAGCTTCTAAATAGCAGTCGATTCAAATTATACAGCAAGATTTAAACAGTTGCAATTTCTCTAAGTCAGGACTATTGAGATGGCCGACGGCCAAACTCAAAGTGAAGTTAAGCGCGGAGAGACCTTGGAGCGATGTTGACAGCGCCTCCACAGAACAGTGAAACGATAGCAGGGTTGCTGACTAGAGAACGTAAAAATTACGCCAAGCGCGTCAAATAAATTATCCGGCCTGGACGAGAGGAAAGGACGTTATCACTCCCCGGTGATGATACGCCAGACATCATATATCATATACAAAGACATGTAACGAACTAAAAACGTTACAAAGCTATTACTCTCAAAACAGTTAAAACACATGTAGGTGGCACCCCTACGAATAGGAGTGATATTGACATCAAAATCAGATTTCTTATGTAAAAAAACTACCAGACACAACTTTCTTTAAATATTAACGTTACTTCAGAAATTATTTGGAAAAAATCGAAATAAAAATAATATTTCTACACCCTGTATCTCCGAAACTAAGCATTTTAAAACATACATTTATACAAATGTTTTTACTTATTTTTATCAACCATTCTGCAGAATATTCTGCCGAAGTTTCCGGAAAACAGTTCGGACCACCCTGTATAACCTTCCATTGTCAACTAGATTCTAAATTTCTCAAAAGCAATATTTGGTATTCACAATTAGGTGGTACATGATACGTTCTTTATTTTGTGTGATTAGAATCTTCTCTTTGTTAAAACAGACGGTAAAATGCAGGTTTGGGAGGGGGTTAATTACTGCGACTCTACGTCATTTAATCTGTGTCCCTCTTTCTTGAGTTATAACGAATTATAAGTCAATACATACGTATATCATGCATTCAGCTTCACGATTTAATTACGTCTCGTGATACTTTATTTGTTTATTTATTTTATTAACGAGTCATTGCAATTTTCCCTTTAGCTTGTAAATTTTTAAGTGCAAGTTAGAAACACTTGCATTTTTGGTAAAAATAAGTGGAATTGAGTCGGTGTTCGACAGTGGTCGCGCTATTAAAACTCCGCATTCAAAAATCGATATCTCGAAATTCAGTAGAAATAATCGATTGTAGTTTTTTTCAAAAACTTTCTGAATATTTCTGCTATTTTTTCTTCGCAGACAGTATGGGAAAATCTTTATAAATAAAAAAGTTATATGATTGCCGAAAATTGATATGCACTAAAAGTAAATAGGTGGGTTTTTGAAATTTTTTGAATGTAAAAAACAAGTCTATCGATTCTTTTTATTTAAACATCTTGTAAAAGATCCAAACTTCAAAATAAAAAAAGGTTCAATATCTAAAGTGGTTCTTAAGTTATCGCGTGGTATGTGTTAAAAAGTTGAGTTTTTAAATTATCGCGATTACTGACATTTTCTCGTTATAAAAAAAATGCACCCTAACGATATCTTTATAATTCAGATGCATTTCAGATGCTTAGAAACATATCTAATGATTTTATCTAATTATCTTTTCGAAAAAAAAAGTTTTTTAAACATAAGCGGTTTAAGATCGTGATTTTACTTTACTTGATAGGGAAAGACGTACCAGAGAAATGTGAGAAATTTTTTATAAATTTGAAAATCTACAACTATGAAACTATAAACCCTTCCTGGATACAAACGGTACATTGTGAGACAGGAAATTGTAGAGAGAAACAAGCCCTATAACATAGGATACAATATTTTAATGAACAGTGCTTTACATACAATCAATAAAATGAAAAATATACGAAAAATCCTGATTTCTTTCGAAAATCGACAACTATGAAACTATGAACCCTTCCTGGATACAAACGGTAAATTGTGAGACAGGAAATTGTAGAGAAAAACAAGCCCTATAACATAGGATACAACATTTTAATGAACAGTGCTTTACATAAAATCAATAAAATGAAAAATATACGAAATAATTCTGATTTCTTTCGAAAATCGACAATTATAAAACTAGGAACCCTTCCTGGATACAAACGGTACATTGTGAGACAGGAAATTATAGAGAGAAAAAAGCCCTATAACATAGGATACAACATTTTAATGAACAGTGCTTTACATAAAATCAGGAAAATGAAAAATATACGAAATAATTCTGACTTCTTTCGAAAATCGACAACTATGAAACTAGGAACCCTTCCTGGATACAAACGGTACATTGTGAGACAGGATTGTCGAGAGAAACAATCCCTATAACATAGGATACAACATTTTAATGAGCAGTGCTTTCCATAAAAGCAATAAAATGAAAAATATAGGAAATAATATACAGGTACTGATTTCTTTCGAAAATCGACAACTATGAAACTAGGAACCCTTCCTGGATACAAACGGTACATTGTGAGACAGGAAATTCTAGAGAGAAACAAGCCCTATAACATAGGATACAACATTTTAATGAACAGTGCTTTACATAAAATCAATAAAATGAAAAATATACGAAATAATTCTGATTTCTTTCGAAAATCGACAACTATGAAACTAGGAACCCTTCCTGGATACAAACGGTACATTGTGAGACAGGAAATTGTAGAGAGAAACAAGCCTATAACATAGGATACAACATTTTAATGAACAGTGCTTTACATAAATCAATAAAATGAAAAATATACGAAATAATTCAGGTTTCTTTTCGAAAATCGACAATTATAAAACTAGGAACCCTTCCTGGATACAAACGGTACATTGTGAGACAGGAAATTATGAGAGAAAAAGCCCTATAACATAGGATACAACATTTTAATGAACAGTGCTTTACATAAAATCAGGAAAATGAAAAATATACGAAATAATTCTGACTTCTTTCGAAAATCGACAACTATGAAACTAGGAACCCTTCCTGGATACAAACGGTACATTGTGAGACAGGATTGTCGAGAGAAACAATCCCTATAACATAGGATACAACATTTTAATAAAAAATAAATGTGAGAAAAACGCCGCAACAGCACACCGTCGCATTTCTCTCACTCCGACTTAATAAGATCCCTATGCGATTTACTTCCACACGTGTAAATACCGAGCCAAAAGTAAGAGTTCCTACCTTAATACTCTACAAATACCATAATTCAATTAAAACCATTCCGATTCCGAAGAAACCACTTCTCCCAGGATTAAAGACACCTTTAAACTGTTTTATTTGTCACTGCGTCAATCCAAATTGTCCACGACAGCCGACAGACTAACACGACGCTGAAATTTCGAGATGAGAGAATGAAAAGCGAAAGACACGGCCAGCGATCAAGGGCCATTACGTCCTGTCACCTGGACACGGTCTTCGTCGTAAATGGCCGGAAATAGACTTTTTTCCAGCTGGTTTAAATCCTACTTCCGCTGACGTACAGTCTTTCGAGATTAAATCGGAACTTATGTCGCAAAAGTGGAAAGTGAAAACCTTTTCTTTTTTAAAGGAAATGTGAGTTAAATGGTTATAAATTACCAATGTAGATAACATATTTTAAGTTTGTAAATAGTTATTTTTTATACAAGCCCAAAAATATTTCGACCGAAAAATTAATTCACGAGCGATGAAATCGCGAGTGAATTAATTCAATATTTTTTGTATAGCGAATTGTAACAGTCAAATTTCCTCGCAACGACCTCTGTGTGCTAGCTCATAAATTATCGCAAATAACATTATTTTGCATTATGTTTTACTATAATTTTATTGTTAAATATTATTTTATTTAGTATTTTACCATTATGCAACCGGATATACACCGCGATATTATACATATATTATCACTGATGCCGACCAGCAGTAGGCTTTTTGTCCATCTCTCTATATCTTTGATCATCACCTCCGTCACTTGTCAGTGTCAGATCAAATCAGATGTTTTTGGATTTATTTATCCTTTGTTTTGGTTATTGAAATTTTATAATTATCAGATAAAATTTCGTAGTTAAATTAGTTATTTTTGATGTGGATCACCAGTGTGCAATTCGTTCTTTTAATTGTGGAATTTCTGAGTTTAGTTCGTTCATTGACCGGATATGGAATATGGCTGAGGAGAAAACATCATTTTTTATTTATTTTTGTGAGTTAGACTAGTCAAGATATATAGTTCTCTATCTATATCCTGGAGGGAGATTTCCGGTTGAAATCTGATTTTGTGAAGGAAATCGAATCTCTTGCATCACTTCTTTGTGTACCCACCGTCCGAATGTCGTCGTGAAGAACTGGCTGCCGTTTCGTGAAGCATTCCCTGTTGGTGAATAGCAGGTCTTCGTAAAGAAGGATTAAGGCTTCGGAACACACATTTGGTCAGAGACGTGGTTGGATTTTGTTGAGTTTACATGGACCACCGACCATTTCCGTAAGGGATTAAATAGCCAAATTTTTCCGACCGATATCCCGATTCCACATTGCCCAAGAAGTCCCAGAACAGTTCCAAGGTATGCTATAATTCTTCTGCCTATTCTAAGTCAATGCTCAACTGATTTTTGTTCATATTGTTGTCTGGTTTTCGACTTTTCCACGCCCACGTGGTGTAGAAAGATTAGTTGAGTGTTATCTTTCTTAAATCTTATTTGGTTGTTCGTAGTTGTAGAACAAGAAGACCGATCCAGACCGTACAGCACAGAACAGTAGAGAATTCCATCCGTTCCTGTTGCCCGTGTGTAGAGTTACCCATTGGACATCATAAACCCTCATTGAGGTAAAGTTCAGATTTGATTAGTCCTTCTTTATTACCTTTATTAACTCCTACACGTTGTGCTAGCCCTTGTTCTATAATTGAGGCTCTTTTCTAAGACAACCAATATGATTTAGGGTTTTTTTTATGTCGCCATTTGAAACCTCAACAACTTGCCTTTCATCTGTACGTCTGCTGACATCCGTGGGCTCCAGTGACAGTACACCGAGCTGCTGTACCCTGCTGTAGCCACCTCATAGCTATACACCGTAGCTCAGCCGGAGGAACGTCCGAGTTGTTTCAAGTTTATACAACGCTTAGAGTAAGACTGTTTAGATTAGTATAATTTTAGATTTGATATTTGTAATCCACCCAGGATTTTGTACTTAGTTTTAAGGGGGATTATGACGTCATATTTTCGATTAGTTTTCTTGATTTAAATTTCATTTATCTTAAATTTCATTTCTTGATATATTAACTTTTGATATTTAATAAATTGCTTAACCATTTTTAGTAGTATTATTTACAGTCTAGTCTCATAGTTAAGTTAGAGTCACTTAAGTTCAAATAATTATAGTAAGATTTGAAGTTCATGGTAGTTGCACTCAACAGTTCGAGGTTAGTGTTGAAGTCTACTTAATAGTAACATCTTTTATGCCGAGTTCATAGAGTATAATCTCGTGGCGCCCTTTATTAAGATCTTTGAACCCCGACCACCCGGCTGTTAAAATTAAAAAGCTAGTGGCCTCTATGCAACTCATCCAGATTAAGTAAACTGGTGTTTTATTGAACTTCAAATTAGAAAGGGCGTGGCAGAGTTACGTTTTAAAAAATATTCAGAAATTATTATTTCAAGAAATTTATTACGAGTAGAAAAATATTGTGCTGGGTTGGCGTTGGTTTCTATGTAATTTAACAAATAAATAAAGCTGTCTCTTTAGTTGTCAGTTTTGAGTAAATATTTTTTAACTCTCTTTCGTGTCGATTGCTGATTGAATTGGAGTCTCAAATGGTTCAAAACGAAATAAGTAAATTACCAACAGATATTCAGGCTGACAAACGCCATATCCAAACTACTTCCATTTAAATCCCGAATAACTTATGAAAAGGAATACAAAAAATTTCAGAAATGGAAGCAATTAAAAAACGTGCGAAGAAAGATCGAAGAAGATACCGTTTAAATTTCCGTAGTAGTATAGTAACATCTAAACTTTGTGGATACAGCAAGCTCATAGCTTTCTTGAAGCAATCACGTAGCAGTTACAAACCGAAAAGGTCAAAAATTTTAAACCCAGAAGATGTCGTGAAATTTATTTGCACTGCTTTTTTGCATTTTATCTACCCTTGCGGTTAAAGTACTATTTTATCTACTATTTTTGATAGATATAAGGCAATTTTAACAGTTGCTATGGAAAAAAGTATAAAAGATTATTGAAGTGACTCTTCGTTACGCGCGATGGGAGTAAAAATTGAAGGTCGTGACACACAAGACGCGAGAGGAAAAGTGGTAACGATCTTGGATGTCTCTATGTGAGCTAGGGGGCTGAAACTAACTCGGAATGTAGTACTCATGATATTTTAACAACGTTTCGTGCACTACGAAACCCCATCACCAATAAATTAGATGAAAAAATCGTCCGATTTAAATGAAATTTGGTATGTCGATAGATTGGACCAAGGCCAACTTGACCGTGTACGACACGTGCCACTGTGACAGTTGTTTTGACGTAAGAAACGTCAAAAATTGATGTCGTCCGATCGGGACCAAATATTGTGGGTAGGCTATGCGAGCGACGGTGCACACAGTACCATCATGCAAAGTTGGATACGACATTTCGTTTGCATCTTCACCAAGGCGGGACTAATGATTTGACATTGAAGAAAAATGTGGGTTGATTTCGATATAATTGCAGTTGGGCTACTAGGTTGACGCTCGGCGTTTCGAACCGATGCCTCTAATTGAACGAAATCATCAGGATTTTTCTTAATTATGGGTCGATTGGAGCCACCTGGATTGAGGTATCCGAATGGGGTCCTCAGATGGACAGGCGGGCAGACAGACAGAAGTAAGAGGTTTTACTTCAAATATGTTTTAATATATCTTTTTGCACACTTTTTTTTATTTTAATTTAAGTAGTGTCTACGCTTTTATGTTGGGTTGTACTCTATTAATATTGGCACTCCTAGCTCTCTTCTAAACATTTTTAGCCAGTCTTAACAGCTAATTACTCACAATAAGCATTTAAAAGATACGAATGTATTTTTACTATTGAAATCTAATTTTAGCATCAAGGAAAAACAAAAACAAACACAAGTGACCATAAATTCCTAAAAGGAATCTAAAATAATGGAATTAAAATTTATATACCGATTTTTTTCTATGGAAAATTTAAACGTTTTATATTAAACTGTTGCTTCTACCAGACGGGTTTTTTGAGAGTCAAAAAACTTTGAATTAAATCTTCATTGTAAGGCCCTAAAAGATATTACCCAATTTCCTCTTAACCACAAATATACAGCTTCTTTAATATACATTTTTTGTCCATATCTAACTTAATTAAATTTTTAATAAAACTAAAAATAAAGCTGTAAAAGTAGAAAAATTATCGTTTGTTTCTAGTCGTTATGGTTATGTCTAAAACACGTGTGTTTTTTTTTTTCTGAAACCTGAAATTAAATAATTTTAATAGTAATTAGACAGCAGAAAAGAAAGACCGTAATGTCATTAAGCTTCATCATTTTTCATGTTTTGTTTTTTGTATGTTGCCTAATCTTAGACTGACATATTATGCCAAAAGATATTTTTAAATACAAAAGTAGCATTGTTAATTTGAATTTATTATTTGTTGTCTTTCCTTTGTAGGGTACTTAAAAAAATTACCTACCACGAACAGCTTGTATTCAGTAGTGCTCAAATATAATATATATGACCATAGTCTTTGTTTTAAACGCTAAGTTCATTTTTATTTGTTTTGTATTCCATTTTCCGATTATTTCCTAGTCCTTTGATAAATTATTTTTAGAATTAAAACAGCGGTGTCTTTTACTGTACTGGTATTCATTCTAAGCTATTAAAATGAATAATATATAAAAGGCACCAATTATGAAACAAATATCATCATTATCATCATCATCATCAATATCAGCTTATTTAACCATTTCAGATTATTATATAGCCTTCCTCGCATATTTAGATACTCTCTTTGTAGTTGGGCTCATTGTTGTCTATTATTGGTTATGCGGGTCCAAGTTATCCCTGCTAATTTCCTCATATAATGGTCCCATCTCAGGTTCTGTCTTCCTCTAGGTCTCTTAATTTCTCTTGGGTACAATGTTCTAATTTTTGTTGTCTATTTGTTGGCCGTCCTTCTTGCCAGGTGTCCTGCCTATTGCCATTTGAGGGATTTGATTATGCGGATGATATCTATTATCTGAGTCTTTTATCGTATCCACTTTATTCTTATACGGTCTCTCTTATTCCCAGCATATTTCGTTCTACTGAGCGTTGTGCGACCTGCAGTTTTTTTTTTATAATATCCGTTTTAAGTGTCCAAGTTTCGCATGCATAGGTCATGACTGGTAGTACACATTGGCCGAATGTTTTTTTCCCTTATATGAAGCGGCATTCTAGATTTGCTATTCATTACTTCCTTTGAATAAGAAGACTAAGGAAGGAGCATAATGCTATCCATGTATTCATGCATGGTGGGCGGAAAAAGCACTCTAGGGTGGGGATCTTTGACAGTTCTGTTTGACGATTCATTTGACACATTTGAATTTGATTTGAAATTCTATGGATTTGTCAGTCTTTACGGAGCTTATTTTATGTTATTTATTATTTATTCTACTAGTGATAGTTGTATAAAGGTAGTAAATATGGATGGAAATTGTGGCAGAACTTAAATTAACAGTGACATTATCGCGATTTATCGAAAAAGACTCTAAAATATTTGGTTGTGTAGCGTGCGGTAGATCTCGGCAAAAATCGAGTGAAATAATGGAACAACTTTTCGCTAGTAAGTGACTATATAATAGGCATACGTGTAGTAAACCGATCATTTATGAAATTCACTTAAATTAACTAATTATATATTTTTTCTTGCATTTTTGCTTTTATTTACTACTTGTCAAAGATTAGATGTCAAAGAATTTAGATACATCAATTTGATTTACCAGATTTACCTGCTTCAGTAGCGTATCGGATGTTTGTGTTAATAAATAATTATTATAACTTATCTATTTTTATTAGAATTATATATTTTTGTAACAATTTTAATAACTACCAACATTTATTCACAACATCAAATAAAACAACATGTTATTGAGTCTACCCCACGTCTACCCTACATCATAGTTTTACATTTTTTAAATAAAATTAGAACGGCACTGACAAACAGGAATTTAAGTAGGCCATATTTGAGGCCCATCGCGGTGTACCTAAGATTTTTGATATTCTCCTTCCTTAGTCTTCTTATTCAAAGATTGCTTCTGTTGTTTATTATTTTTGTCAATATCTTGTATATTACGGGTAGTAGGGTTATTGGTCTATACATGAGAACTTCTGGGGGCAGTTTTTCTTCTTGATGTATGTTTTCTAGGGTTTTATATAGCGCGCTGTAGAATTTTGTTACCACACAGTTGTTATTTCATTTTTGTCTGCTTAATAAAAAAATATAATTGGAATAAGGAAATATTTTTATTCTAAGCAATTTTTTATCTTCTTAAATAACTTTGTAGTCTGTCCAACGGCAAGATCCTTGACAGTGATAGATGTGTCTGTTATTTAAATTTCAAAGTAGTTTATTTTATTTTACAAAGAAATAAATTGGTATAACTGGAACGCATAGCAGGAAATTAATATATTTAAAATTTGACTAATAAGTGACTACTTCAAATTATTGTGAAAAAAACTGTATAAAAGTGAAAAAATGTAATCAAGTTATTTTATTTAAAAAAAACGGTATGTGTTAATACAAAACAAACAAGAACAAAACACCACATACCAAAAAAATATAAAAAAGAACTATTTCTTACTTTCAAGCTACAAGAAAATTCCCGCATTTATTATTATATTTATCAATATAACTTATGTACAAATACAAATTTGTAATATTTCACAGGAATAAATAAAACAAACTATTTAATTAATAATAACACTTACCAAATTTTATACCTTAAAGGTTGATTAATTAACTTTAATCTTAATTTCTTTTAACCCAGTACCTTTTGACATTATTTTTCTGCAGTACTAAAATCCATTATTTACCTATCCTGTGATGTCGATATTTTACAGCTACTCCAGTAGTATATTTTTAGTACGATCCTTGTACCATATATGAGATGCTACTACGACGAGATGGTATATAAACTTTATTGATGGTAACTTTATTGGTGTATAAGACTTTCTGCCTGGGCATCGAGTATTAACCATAAACTGTGCTCTGGCTCTACAATTAATTTTCCCTCGATTTTTTCTCCACTTGACTTCAAAAGACAAACAAAGACAAAACACACGTAATAACACGAATCAATCTTCCAGAAGGCAAATATTTGGACATAAGTTGACACAAAACTATAACCTATAATTTGGCAAGACTTTGACAAGCCTCAAAAATCTAAAGGCGAGGTCATACGCATCGGCGTCCGTTTGTCGTTCATCGTTCCGTCAAACCAATAAAATTGAGATATGCTCTGTCATTTTTGAAATAAACCAATAAAACTGGTTAAAAACAACAAGAAACGACGCATAACGGATTACCCATCCATAGTTAACTTACAAAAAATAGATAGAAAAAATAGAGACGTCATCTGCTTTTCTTCTGTCATCGTCTGTCGAAATCTTACCTGAGAAAAAAAAAACAGAGTATAGTTGGTTACGACTATCTAAAGCGTCTGACATATAGAAAGCGAATAAAGCGTCTTATCGTGTAAAGCTTTTAAAGCTTCTTTTACGATTACCACGAATATAAAAGACTGGCCCGACTAAAAGCATGTTTTGTTTTACAGTATCCTATATTAATTCTGCATTATCTGATATCTAATGCAAAATCTTATTTGGTACAATTTTTTTTTCGAACACTCTACACCAAAGATGATTGTATTGTATAGCATTGTATTATATAAAACAATACAATAGTATGAATAGCTTTAATAACAATTAATTAAAAAATATATCTATTATTACACAAAGACTTTTATTGCTTTGCTGCCTCCTCTTTTTTTTTCTCCAGCGTTTTGAAGCTTCTCATCTACGACCTGCGTTTTGTTCCAAGATTGGTCCTAAACAAAAGGTTTATTTTCGATTTCAATTACGTCAGTGTTTCTTTTGTCCCGTAATTAAGTTACCGTTTTTACTTTTGTCGTCTACTGAGAGCCTATATTTCTGTAACGAACTAGGTACCTATAGACGTTAATTTCTTTTAGAAGCTTTGTTCTCATTCTTCTGTTTCGTATTGCGTATAGAGTTATTTTGAACCTTTGTAAGTATTCGCTTTTGATAATAAAAAGAGTTTTTATTGGTTTTCTTTCTCTTATTTCATAAGGAATAAGCTTGTTGCATTTAATGGTTTTCACTAAGTATTATTTAATACTAAAATAATGTCGGACTTCTATTGTCTTGACTTCTATTGACCGTTATTAAGTATAAACACATCTAAATCCTAAAACTACTGACCTTATATACTAGAACAAGGCATTCAGCCATAAAAATATTTGGTGCAGTGAAGCGTGAGGATGTCCGCCGCAAATGACTGTATTGGTGCGGTTTATAAGTGGCTACCAGACTAGGATTGTTAAAGATGTTATTATGGTTTGCCATTAAAACGATTTCTTTAAATTAACGCTTTTCCCAATGAGGTTTCCTGTGAGCAAACCGGGCTTCCGACCACTTTCCTTTATTAAGACCACGCATGGTCTGCAATGCAAGAATGCAAGACATTATTGTTTCAACTTGTCACGTATATTGTTATACTCGTTTAATACATTTTTGTCTCTCTAAAATTCGACTCATCGTATTCTCAGTGTACAGGGTGGGTCAAATTCGACGATTTTAAATGGAAACACCCTTTTCTATAGGATAGACAAAAACTAATATCGGTGTCTGGAGCTCAATTTTTGTCAAAAACATGATGGTGAAAATCGCACATCGATATGTGCGATTGTTACCGTTTCGGAGTTACGGGGTGTTTTTCAAAAATATGCATTTTTAACAAATCGCTGTAACTTTTTTTGCTATGGAAAATTTTGTATTTTTATGAAAACATTTCCAAAGCACCTTTTTACGTAGAATTTAATGGTTTAAGTATAATTTTTTTTAAATTAATAATTTAAGAATTATCAACAGAAAATTTTATTTTTTATATGGGACACCCTGTATATTTTTAATTAACTGAAAAGAATTTAAAATTACTTTTCAAAAATATAGCACACTTGATATTTTGTTATAATCCCCTTCGAAATACAGAATTTTTAAAAGTTCGCCACTTTTAACTAGTAGGCTTTGGACCCCTCATTGATAATATGCCCTTAATGGAACTCGAAAACATATTTTTCCAGCAAGATGACGCACCGCCTCTGAACGCTGAAGTTATCAGCAAATTTCTGCAGCCAATTTCAAGAATAATTGAATAGCTGACCAAGAACCCAGCCGTTGGCCGTCGAGGCCGCCTGACTTAGTGCCCATGAATCTAATCCTATGGATATATTTGCGGAAGAATAAAGGTTCCTTATTCTTCTGTATAATCTAGACAAGAATTAGAAATACTTAGCAGTTAGGAGAGAGTATTTTTCACCCCCACTGAGTTAATGAATTCTGCGAGAAATGTTCAAAAACTGTCCATAACAGAAGACGATCGATATGTCGAAAACCTGTAGCAAAATCTCATGTCCTGGTTTGCTATTTATTTTTATTGTTATTAGATATAGTTTAAATGTGTTGATGTTGGTTAAATATATTTTAAATTGTTATAAATTTCTGCATCTCTCATAGCAAATATTATTTTCGTTTTAATTGATGCTCACAGCTAGAATATTTTTGCATTACTTATTTCAAAGCCTACTTATTTAAAGCGGACGGATTTTATATACTCTATATCTCGAAGAGGAATCGAGCAAAATATCAAGTGTGTTATATTTTTGGAAAGGTAATTTTAAATTCTTTCAATAAATTAAAAATATACAGGGTGTCCCATATAAAAAATCAATTTTTCTGTTGATAACTCTTAAATTATTAATTTTAAAAAATTATACTAAAACAATTAAATTCTACGTAAAAGGTGCTTTGAAAATGTTTTCATAGAAATACAAAATTTTCCATAACAAAAATTACAACGATTTGTTAAAATGCACGAAAAAAACACCTGCTCTCGAAACGGTAACAGATATTGATGTGCGGTTTTCACCATCATGTTTTTGATGAAAATTGAGCTCCAGACACCGATATTAGTTTTCGTCTATCTCTATAGAAAAGGGTGTTTCCATTTAAAAGCGTCGAATTTGACCCACCCCGTACTTGGTGTAAAAGCGCTTCTTAGTGTAGTTCTAGGCTTAAAAACTTTCATATTATGTGATGCTGTTTGGTTATTCGTCTGATCTTTTTGGACATTCTTTTTATATATAGAATTGTTAACAAGAGTGAGAAAGATGCTCTCTTTCTCCTTTTCTCTCTCTCTTTCATTAGTTTCACTGGTTTGCTCATTAGCAAATGCTAAGCAATTTGCTAATGAGCAAACTAGTGAGTTCGACCTGAAAGAGATTCACGCAATAAAATTCCAAAAAAATTGTTTCCTTGGGAAATAGAAAATAATAGAAATCGAAAAAACGACAAAATGAGACAGCTCTTTATTTAATATTAAGGGCTCAAACTTTACCAGAATTTTTTTTCATCGTAACCGATATTTTCATTAAAAAAATTTTTTTGGTGCACCTTAATAAAAATATTTAATTTTCTCAAGAACGTACTACCAAAACTAAGATTATAACACAGATGACGCCAAATAATTTTTAGAAAGAATAAAACATCACACAACCCACACAAAAAATATATTACCTCTACTTATTTAATTGTAAATATATAGGCACTGTGTAAGAGATAAAACACAATTCAGCTTTGCCCAATGGGACAAAAGAGAGACGAAAAACAGACGTCTAATTGAAATCGACAATGACCCTTTTGTTTGGGACCAATCTTGAGACAAAATACAGGTCGTAGATCAGCGGGACACAAATGCGGGAAGAAAGGACAGAGGCTTAATGAAAAGGTCGTTTCCAACAAGGGATCGTCCTATTCTTTTAACTAATTATTACTAAAGGCTATACATTTTTTACTTGGACAAGAAAAAATTCGAGATCTTTATTTGATGATGTAAAAGGAAAAAAAAATATGTGAGAGTTTTTCCACATTAAGTGTATTAGAGATTTATTATATAAAAGTTCGCCACCGGCGTTCCTCAAAACAATTACTATCCAAGAAGTTTTTTCCATTAGCAGTTTGCAGTTTAACGTCTCCATTTTTCCGTCTTTTTTGTCATTAAACTGATTCAATTCAGATTAAACTGTTTTCACTTCGTATTTCTCATTCTGTTTTATAGAGCGACAAAAATTGCCAGATCCTCTTTTTCCTCAAGGCTTTATTAATCACTCAGTCTGTCTGAATCGATTCTTTTTCCTTCTCTTGTTCCTCGTTTTTAATTTATTGAAAGTTTTCTTAAACCATTTATTAGAAATTCTCATCTCATTTTGGAATGTGCTCTAGAAACATGTACTTAACTTTAGATTGTAAATCCTTGTGTTAAAACAAAGAAATATACAAAAATAAGAGCATTTTGTTACATTGCGAGCACGTTAAGCTTCGTATACAATTATAGACATGATTCTATTATAGTTAATATTAAGTAACTTAGAGACAAATAAATAAATAAATAAATAAATAAATAAATAAATAAATAAATAAATAAATAAATAAATAAATAAATAAATAAATAAATAAATAAATAAATAAATAAATAAATAAATAAATAAATAAATAAATAAATAAATAAATAAATAAAATAAATAAATAAATAAATAAATAAATAAATAAATAAATAAATAAATAAATAAATAAATAAATAAATAAATAAATAAATAAATAAATAAATAAATAAATAAATAAATAAATAAATAAATAAATAAATAAATAAATAAATAAATAAATAAATAAATAAATAAATAAATAAATAAATAAATAAATAAATAAATAAATAAATAAATAAATAAATAAATAAATAAATAAATAAATAAATAAATAAATAAATAAATAAATAAATAAAATAAAATAAATAAATAAATAAAATAAATAAATAAAATAAATAAATAAATAAATAAATAAATAAATAAATAAATGGAAATAAATAAATAAATAAATAAATAAATAAATAAATAAATAAATAAATAAAATAAATAAATAAAATACAATAAATAAATGGAATAAATAAAGTAAATAAATAAATAAATAAATAAATAAATAAATAAATAAATAAATAAATAAATGCCTTTATTGTCAAAAATTTCTAATTTGTAGACAAAGGTAAACTAAACAAGCAAAGTAAACAAACAAGGTACACAAACAAACAAACAAAAGATAATACAAAATATTATACAAATAATATTGTCAGTCTTACAGCTTAAAATAAACATTTATAAATGTTTACAATGTCAAAGAACAAAAAATAAAAATAATATTCAAAAATATTTAGTTAGTTTATAGTAAATATCAATGACCTCTAAATAAATCTATTTCGATGTCATTAGTAAATATAGCAATAGCAAACATTAGACCAGTGTTTACAAGATCAAATTCGATTTTCAAAATATAATTCATTTACGGCGTAGAAAGCCTTGTCTAGTAAATAAGAGTTCAATGCTTTGCGATATGAAAAAAAAATGATGTTATGGATTTGATTTCAAATGGCACGTGATTGTGCATTTTTTTCGAGTTGTATAATATTGAACTTTTAACTATCTCTGAGAGTGGGGTCGGTAGATAAAGATCTTGCTCCGCGTTCCTGAGTGGATAAGTGTGAGATGGCCTTTCTTGAGAAGCTGATACATGTTTACGTATTAGGCAAATGGATTCAAATATAAATAAGGAAGGGAGAATCAATATTTTTAATTCTTTAAAAAAGCCCCGGCAATGAGTTAAGCTGTTTAGTTCCAGTGAATATCGAACAGTTCTCTTCTGGAGCTTGAAAATACGGTCAAATTGAGTCGCACAACACGTACCCCAGAATGGAAGGGCATACCTGAGGTGCGACTCAAAAAGTGCATAATAAACAGTTCTAGCCATCTAACACTGACAAGTTAAGCTCCTTAGAAACAGACCTTAATGCAAAACAGGCAGAGCTCAATTTTTTCGACAAAGCTTCGATATTTATGTCCCATTTCAGAGAATTGTCCACAACAAGCCCTAAGAATTTTACAGATTTTTCGACGTCAATGGTGGTGTTGTTAAGTACAAAAGGCTGCAACGAGTTTTTATACGACAAAGCTTTAGTTTTAGAAATGTTGAGACTCAGGAGGTTCGAATCGCACCAAGATTTAATGGTGATTTAGTCATTTGATATAATCCTATGAAGTGCCGTGATGTCCTTGTTGCTCCAAGTAAAGCTAGTGTCGTCCGCAAAAAGACATATTTTGCCACTGATGTTTATGTTAGCAATGTCGTTAATAAAAAGAAGAAACAAAAAATGGACGTTTCAATATTTTTTTTGTTCTGTATTTCCACCTTTATTTTTTTTTCTGCTGGTATAATTGAATGTAGTGACCAAATGCCAAAATTTTGAAAAAGTAAATATAAATAAACAAATAAATAAAAAATAAATAAATAAATAAAAAATAAATAAATAATAATAATTCCCTTTGCAATATGCACAATACTATAAAACATATTACACGAAACGTTTTAGAATAAGTAAATAATAACGGTAGAAACTTTAATATAAATCGAATTAACAGCAAGAACAAACATTTTATTTTCTATTTCGTGGTTTTACCATATCACCCGGTAAGGACTTTATTACTGTAGAGTATGTCACACACAGTCACTTACGACTCGTCGTAAAACAGTACTGTAAGGCATATATAGGAAAATAGCTGAGAACGTAGTTCCCCGAAGCGAAATGTTTAATGCTATCGCGACAGCTTTAATGGCAATAACTGTCAGAGAAACGCCCGAAAATGTGTCTCATTTTTACCGTCTCAACGCCGAACAACGACATTAATGTGTTTGAATAAAATTCTCCACTTTGAGAGGTTCAAAACAAAGGCGATTTTATTTATTCGTAGTGCACGGTCTCTATATGACAGTTCTTTCAATTTCATTTGACGATTTCGTACAGGGTGTCCCAATATTTCGTGGACATAATTTACCTCTATCCAGGGCCCGGCAATATTGTGTAGGGCATCTGTAGCTCCTAGTATAAAAATCTAGGATGTACAAAATTCGATGTCATATGGGAAAGCGGAGAGGTACCTCAGGACTTTTGCAACGCGAATATAGTGAATATATTTAAGAACAAAGGAAGTGCATCAGACTGCGGAAACTACCGGGGATTTTCACTAATGCTTATCGGAGGAAAAATTCTTGCAAAAATTATGTCAAACCGCCTACACCCACACATAGAAAAAATCTTCCCAGAATCGCAAACGGGTTTTCGCACCAACCGCGGCACCGTAGATTCCATATTCTCCGTCCGCCAACTACAGGAAAAGTAAAAGAGCAGCAGTGTAGACTGCATGTTGCATTCATCAACCTAACAAAAGCCTTCGACTCTGTAAACAGAGATTTTTGGGCAATTGTGAAAAAGTTCGGAGTACCCAACAAATTTCTTGCAGTGTGTAAAAGCCTCCATAAGAACAAGTCAAGAGTGTCACATTATGGATCACTGAGTGATCGCTTCCTAACAAATACAGAAGTTAGGCAGAGATATGTTTTAGCGCCTCTTCTATTCAACATATTTATGGCAGCTCTCTCCATTATAGTGGACAGCAAACTACAGGAAAGAGGATTGGGCATTAGATACAGATACGACGGCGGTCTATTTAACATAAAAAGGCTAACGGCAAAAACACGTACAAAATTCATCACAGAACTCCAATACGCTGATGACTGCTCTTTAGTTGTAATGCTATAAAACAATGCTATAAAAATCGGAAAAGAATTATTGGAATATGTAGCGGAATTTAATTACCTCGGCAGTTTTCGGAAAAGGCCAATATCGACTTCGGAAAAGGCCAATATCGACTCCGAAATTCAGCACAGGATTAGCAGCGCCTCAAGAGCATTCTGGAAATTGAAAGACAGGGTTTTCTACAATCAGGAGTTGAGAACAAAAATGAAACTTGCAGTGTACCGAGCAATAATAATCCCCACCATGCTATATGGAAGCGAAACCTGGGTGCCGTACCGCCGACACATGAACGCATTAAACAAGTTGCAAAGAGACACCTTAAGCAACTCTTTAGAATAAAATGGTTCCATCGTGTCTCAAACTTATCGGTCCTTGAAAAAGCTTATCGGTCCTTGCTAAGCGAGAGCGTTGAAGTCATGATTACAAAATCCCGCTTAAGATGGGCTGGTCATGTGATGGGCATGATGGGCATGCTCTGACAGTTATTGCCATTAAAGCTGTCGCGATAGCATTAAACATTTCGCTTCGGGGAACTACGTTCTCCGCTATTTTCCTATATATGCCTTACAGTACTGTTTTACGACGAGTCGTAAGTGACTGTGTGTGACATACTCTACAGTAATAAAGTCCTTACCGGGAGATATGGTAAAACCACGAAATAGAAAATAAAATGTTTGTTCTTGCTGTTAATTCGATTTATATTAAAGTTTCTACCGTTATTATTTACTTATTCTAAAACGTTTCGTGTAATATGTTTTATAGTATTGTGCGTATTGCAAAGGGAATTATTATTATTTATTTATTTTTTATTTATTTATTTATTTTTTATTTATTTTTTATTTATTTATTTATTTTTTATTTATATTTACTTTTTCAAAATTTTGGCATTTGGTCACTACATTCAATTATACCAACAGAAAAAAAATAAAGGTGGAAATACAGAACAAAAAAATATTGAAACGTCCATTTGTCTCTAAGTTACTTAATATTAACTATAATAGAATCATGTCTATAATTGTATACGAAGCCTAACGTGCTCGCAATGTAACAAAATGCTCTTATTTTTGTATATTTCTTTGTTTTAACACAAGGATTTACAATCTAAAGTTAAGTACATGTTTCTAGAGCACATTCCAAAATGAGATGAGAATTTCTAATAAATGGTTTGAGAAAACTTTCAATAACTTAAAAACGAGGAACGACAAGAGAAGGAAAAGAATCGATTCGATTCAGACAGACTGAGTGATTAATAAAGCCTGGAAGAAAAAGAGGATCTGGCAATTTTTGTCGCTCTATAAAACAGAATGAGAAATACGAAGTGAAAACAGTTTAATCTGAATTGAATCAGTTTAATGACAAAAAAGACGGAAAAATGGAGACGTTAAACTGCAAACGGCTAATGGAAAAAACTTCTTGGATAGTAATTGTTTTGAGGAACGCCGGTGGCGAACTTTTATATAAAAAATCTCTAATACACTTAATGTGGAAAAACTCTCACATATTTTTTTTTCCTTTTACATCATCAAATATAGATCTCGAATTTTTTCTTGTCCAAGTAAAAAATTTATAGCCTTTAGTAATAATTAGTTAAAAGAATAGGACGATCCCTTGTTGGAAACGACCTTTTCATTAAGCCTCTGTCCTTTCTTCCCGCATTTGTGTCCCGCTGATCTGCGACCTGTATTTTGTCTCAAGATTGGTCCCAAACAAAAGGGTCATTGTCGATTTCAATTAGACGTCTGTTTTTCGTCTCTCTTTTGTCCCATTGGGCAAAGCTGAATTGTGTTTTATTTCTTACAGAGTGCCTATATATTTACAACTATATAAGTAGAGGTAATATATTTTTTGTGTGGGTTGTGTGATGTTTTATTCTTTCTAAAAATTATTTGGCGTCATCTGTGTCATAATCTTAGTTTTGGTAGTACGTTCTTGAGAAAATTAAATATTTTTATTTAGGTGCACCAAAAAATTTTTTTAGTGAATATATCGGTCACGATGAAAAAAAAAATTCTGGTAAAGTTTCAGTCCTTAATATTAATATAAAGAGGTGTCTCATTTTGTCGTTTTTTTCGATTTCTATTATTTTCTATTTCTCAGGGAAACAATTTTTTTGGAATTTTATTGCGTGAATCTCTTTCAGGTCGAACTCACTAGTTTGCTCATTAGCAAATTGCTTAGCATTTGCTAATGAGCAAACCAGTGAAACTAATGAAAGAGAGAGAGAAAGGGAGAAAGAGAGCATCTTTCGTAAGTGACTGTATGTGACACACTCCGCAGTAATAAAGTCCTTACCAGGAGATGCGGTAAAACCACGAAATAGAAAATAAAGTGTTTGTTTTGGCCGTTAATTCGATTTATATTAAAGATTCTATCGTTATTATTTACTTATTCTAAAACGTTTTGTGTAATATGTTTTATAGTATTGTGCATATCGCAAAAGAAATTATTATTATTTATTTATTTATTTATATTTACTTTTTCAAAATTTTGGCATTTGGTCACTACATTAAATTATACCAGCAGAAAAAAAACAAAGGTGGAAATACAGAAGAAAAAAAATATTGAAACATCCATTTGTCTCTAAGTTAATTAATATTAACAATAAAAGAATCATGTGCATAATTGTATACGAAGCTTAACATGTTTTCGAAATAACATAATGCCCTTATTTTCTTGTATATTTCTTTGTTTTAACAGAAGGGCTTCCAATCTAAAGTTAAGTGCATGTTTCTTGAATTGAAGAAGAGAATTCGTAATAAATGGTTTGAGAAAACTTTCAATAAATTAAAATCGAGGAAAGACTAGAGAACGAAAAAGAATCGGATCGATTCAGACAGACTGATTGATTAATTAAGACTGAAAAAAAGGGGGATCTGGCAATTTTTGTCGCTTTATAAAAGAGAATGAGAAATATGAAGTGAAAACAGTTTAATCTGAATTGAATCCGTTTCATGACAAAAAAGACGGAAAAATGGAGACGTTAAACTCTAAACTGCTCATGGAAAAAACTTCTTGGACAGTAATTGTTTTGAGGAACGACGGTGGTAAACTTTTATATAAACTTTTTATCGTTTATGAAGTAAAACGGAATTTAAAGGGATGTTTTTTATTCTTCGTTTAACATGACTGGAAATGAAGAACTGGGTTACTAAATACCGCTTAATTAAAATGAATTTTGAATAATTTAGGCAGTAAATTCGGTTTTTGTGTTCTCTATGGATTATAAGTCACAAATGTAATGGAATTATATTCTGTTTTGGGCAAATACTTAGATAGATCTCTATTTGAAACATCCATTGTTTGTAAGTTAATTAAAATTAACAACAAAAGAGTCATGTGCATAATTGTATACGATGCCTAACGTGCTTGCAAAGTAACAAGATGCCCCTATTTTTGTGTATATTTTTTTATTTTCCCAGAAGGATTTCCAATCTAAAGTTAAGTGCATGTTTCTTGAACGTATTCCAAAATGAGATGAGAATTCGTAATAAATGGTTTGAGAAAACTTTCAATAAATGAAAAAAAGAGGAACGACAAGAGAACGAAAAAGAATCGAATCGATTCAGACAGACTGATTGATTAATTAAGACTGAAAAAAAGGGGGATCTGGCAATTTTTGTCGCTTTATAAAAGAGAATGAGAAATACGAAGTGAAAACAGTTTAATCTGAATTGAATCCGTTTCATGACAAAAAAGACGGAAAAATGGAGACGTTAAACTCTAAACTGCTAATGGAAAAAACTTCTTGGACAGTAATTGTTTTGAGGAACGACGGTGGTAAACTTTTATATAAAGTTTTTATCGTTTATGAAGTAAAATGGAATTCAAGGGGATGTTTTTTATCCTTTGTTTAACATGATTGGGAATGAAGAACTGGGTTACTAAATACCGCTTAATTAAAATGAATTTTGGATAATTTTAGGCAGTAAATTTACTTTTTGTGTTCTGTTTGGATTATAAGTCACATATGTAATAGAATTATACTCTGTGTTGGGCAAATACTTAGGAAGATCTCTATTTGAAACATCCATTTGTTTGTAAGTTAATTAATGTTAACAATAAAAGCATCATGTGCATAATTGTATACGAAGTCTAACGTGCTTGCAATGTAACAAAATGCTCTTATTTTCTTGTATATTTCTTTGTTTTAACAGAAGGATTTCCATTCTAAATTTAAGTGCATGTTTCTTAAACGCATTCCAAAATGAGATGACAATTTGTAATAAATGGTTTGAGAAAGCTTTCAATAAATTAAAAAAAGAGGAACGACAAGAGAACGAAAAAGAATCCAATCGATTCAGACAGACTGATTGATTAATAAAGACTGGAAGAAAAAGGGGATCTGGCAATTTTTGTCGCTCTATAAAACAGAATGAGAAATACGAAGTGAAAACAGTTTAATCTGAATTGAATCCGTTTCATGTCAAAAAGACGGAAAATGGAGACGTTAAACTGGAAACTGCTAATGGAAAAAACTTCTTGGACAGTAATTGTTTTGAGGAACGACAGTGGTAAACTTTTATATAAAGTTTTTATCGTTTATGAACTAAAACGGAATTCAATGGGATATTTTTTGTTCTTCGTTTAACATGACTAGGAATGAAGAACTGGGTTACTAAATACCATTAATTAAAATGAATTTTGAATAATTTTAGGCAGTAAATTTACTGTGTTCTGTTTGGATTATTAGTCACAAATGTAATAGAATTATATTCGGTGTTGGGCAAATACTTAGATAGATCTCTATTTGGAACACATCCATTTTTCTCTAAGTTAATTAATATTAACAATAATAGAATCATTTGCATAATTATATACGAAGCCTAACGTGCTTGCAAAGTAACCAAATGCCTTTATTTCTTTGTGTATTTCTTTGTTTTAACAGAAAGATTTCCAATCTAAAGTTAAGTGCATGTTTCTTGAACGTATTCCAAAATGAGATGAGAATTTGTAATAAATGGTTTGAGAAAACTTTCAATAAATTAAAAAAAGGGAACGACAAGAGAACGAAAAAGAATCGAATCGATTCAGACAGACTGATTGATTAACAAAGACTGGAAGAAAAGAGGATCTGGCAATTTTTGTCGCTCTATAAAACAGAATGAGAAATACGAAGTGAAAACAGTTTAATCTGAATTGAATCCGTTTCATGACAAAAAAGACGGAAAAATGGAGACGTTAAACTGAAAACTGCTAATAGAAAAAACTTCTTGGACAGTAATTGTTTTGAGGAACGACGGTGGTAAACTTTTATATAAAGTTTTTATCGTTTATGAAGTAAAATGGAATTCAAGGGGATGTTTTTTATTCTTTGTTTAACATGATTGGGAATGAAGAACTGGGTTACTAAATACCGCTTAATTAAAATGAATTTTGGATAATTTTAGGCAGTAAATTTACTTTTTTGTTCTGTTTGGATTATAAGTCACAAATGTAATAGAATTATACTCTGTGTTGGGCAAATACTTAGGAAGATCTCTATTTGAAACATCCATTTCTTTGTAAGTTAATGTTAACAATGTGACTTAATGTTAACAATAAAAGCATCATGTGCATAATTGTATACGAAGTCTAACGTGCTTGCAATGTAACAAAATGCTCTTATTTTTTTGTATATTTCTGTGTTTTAACAGAAGGATAATCTAAAGTTAAGTGCATGTTTCTAGAACGTATTCCAAAATGAGATGAGAATTCGTAATAAACGGTTTGAGAAAACTTTCACTAAATTAAAAAAAGAGGAACGACAAGAGAATGAAAAAGAATCGAATTGATTCAGACAGACTGATTGATTAACAAAGACTGGAAGAAAAGAGGATCTGGCAATTTTTGTCGCTCTATAAAACAGAATGAGAAATACGAAGTGAAAACAGTTTAATCTGAATTGAATCAGTTTAATGACAAAAAGACGGAAAAATGGAGACGTTAAACTGGAAACTGCTAATGGAAATAACTTCTTGGACAGTAATTGTTTTGAGGAACGACGGTGGTAAACTTTTATATAAAGTTTTTATCGTTTATGAAGTGAAACGGAATTCAAGGGGACATTTTTTATTCTTTGTTTAACATGATTGGGAATGAAGAACTGTTTTACTAAATACCGCTTAATTAAAATGAATTTTGAATAATTTAGGCAGTAAATTCGCTTTTTGTGTTCTGTTTGGATTATAAGTAGCAAATGTAATAGAATTATACTTTGTGTTGGGCAAATACTTAGGTAGATCTCTATTTGAAACATCCATTTATTTGTAAGTTAGTTAACGTTAACAATAAAAGAATCATGTACATAATTGTATACGAAGTCTAACGTGCTTGCAATGTAACAAAATGTTCTAATTTTTTTGTATATTTTTGTGTTTTAACAGAAGAAATTCCAATCTAAAGTTAAGTGCATGTTTCTTGAACGTTATCTAAAATGAGATGAGAATTCGTAATAAATGGTTTGAGAAAACTTTCAATAAATTAAAAAAAGAGGAACGAAAAAAGAACGAAAAAGAATCGAATATGATTCAGACAGACTAATTGATTAATAAAGACTGGAAGAAAAGGGGATCTGGCAATTTTTGCCGCTCTATAAAACAGAATAAGAAATACGATGTGAAAACAGTTTAATCTGAATTGAATCTGTTTCATGACAATAAAGACGGAAAATAGAGACGTTAAACTAGAAACTTCTAATGGAAAAAACTTCTTGGACAGTAATTGTTTTGAAGAACGACGGTGGTAAACTATTATATAAAGTTTTTATCGTTTATGAAGTAAATCGGAATTCAAGGGGATGCTTTTTTATTCTTCGTTTATCATGACTGCGAATGTAGAACTGGGTTACTAAATACCGCTTAATTAACATAAATTTTGAATAATTTTAGGCAGTAAAATCGCTTTTTGTGTTCTGTTTGGATTATAAATCACAAATGTAATAGAATTATATTCTGTGTTGGGCAAATACTTAGATAGATCTCTAATTGAAGCATCCATTTGTCTGTAAGTTAATTAATATTAACAACAAAAGAATCATGTCCGTAATTGTATGCGAAGCCTAACGTGCTTGCAAAGTAACAAAATGCCCTTATTTTCTTGTATATTTCTTTGTTTTAACAGAAGGGTTTTCATTCTAAATTTAAGTGCATGTTTCTTAAACGTATTCCAAAATGAGATGAGATTTTGTAATAAATGGTTTGAGAAAACTTTCAATAAATTAAAAAGGAGGAACGACAAGAGAACGAAAAAGAATCGAATCGATTCAGGCAGACTGATTGATTAATAAAGACTGGAAGAAAATGGGATCTGGCAATTTTTGTCGCTCTCTAAAACAGAATGAGAAATATGAAGTGAAAACAGTTTAATCTGAATTGAATCCGTTTCATGTCAAAAAGACGGAAAATGGAGACGTTAAACTGGAAACTGCTAATGGAAAAAACTTCTTGGACAGTAATTGTTTTGAGGAACGGCGGTGGTAAACTTTTATATAAAGTTTTTATCGTTTATGAACTAAAACGGAATTCAATGGGATATTTTTTGTTCTTCGTTTAACATGACTAGGAATAAAGAACTGGGTTACTAAATACCACTTAATTAAAATGAATTTTGAACAATTTTAGGCAGTAAATTTACTGTGTTCTGTTTGGATTATTAGTCACAAATGTAATAGAATTATATTCGGTGTTGGGCAAATACTTAGATAGATCTCTATTTGGAACATCCATTTTTCTCTAAGTTAATTAATATTAACAATAAAAGAATCATTTGCATAATTGTATACGAAGCCTAACGTGCTTGCAAAGTAACCAAATGCCCTTATTTCTTTGTGTATTTCTTTGTTTTAACAGAAGGATTTCCAATCTAAAGTTAAGTGCATGTTTCTTGAACGTATTCCAAAATGAGATGAGAATTTGTAATAGATGGTTTGAGAAAACTTTCAATAAATTAAAAAAAAGGAACGACAAGAGAGCGAAAAAGAATCGAATCGATTCAGACAGACTGATTGATTAATAAAGACTGAAAGAAAAGGGGATCTGGCAATTTTTGTCGCTCTATAAAACAGAATGAGAAATACGAAGTGAAAACAGTTTAATCTGAATTGAATCCGTTTTATGACAAAGAAGACGGAAAAATGGAGACGTTAAACTGGAAACTGCTAATGGAAAAAACTTCTTGGACAGTAATTGTTTTGGGGAGCTGAGGAACTTTTATACCGTGCTGGCAACTGTTACTTTTGGGTCGGCATTATTTATTACATTTGTGGAAGTAAATCGCATAGGGATCTTATTAAGTCGGAGTGAGAAAAATGCGACCGACCGACGCGACGCGCGACGGTGTGCTGTTGCGGCGTTGCCGATAAGCCTTTCCCTATCAAGTAAAGTAAAATCACGGTCGCAAACCACTTATTTTTAAAATACGTTTTTTTCAAGAGATAACTAGATAAAATCATTAGACATGTGTCTGAGCATCTGAAATGGAATTATAAGGATATCGTTAAGGTGTCATTTTTTTATAACGAGAAAACTTCAATAATCGCGATAATTTAAAAACTCAACATTTTAACACATAACAGGCCATAACTCAAGAACCACTTTAGATATTGAAACTTTTTTTTATTTTAAAGATCGGATATTTTACAATATGTTTACATAAGAAAAATTCGATAAGGTTGTTTTTCCATTCAAAAAAATTGTAAACAATCCATCCATTTACTTTAGATTATAGCAATTTTCAGTAATCGTGTATTTTTTTATTGATAAAGATTTTCACATACCTCGTCTGCAAAGAAAATACAGTAGAAATATTAACAAAGTTCTTGAAAACTACAATATATTATTTCTAATAGATTTTGAGATATCGATTTTTTGAATCTGATTTCTAATAGCGCGACCACTTATCGAACACCCACTCAATTCCACTTTATTTTTACCAAAATGCAAGTGTTTCTAGCTTTGCACTTAAAAAAATTCAAGCTATAGGGAAAATTACAACGACTCGTTAATAAATAAACAAATTAAATATCACGAGATGTAATTAAATCCTGAAGCTGAACGTATGACGTACACCTTTCCCTAGAACTTTAAGTACTGACAGAGGTATTGATTGGGTCGACCGGTCAACTGCGACAAATATATCCCCTTCCACGTCTCTTAGCGATGTGCACAGTTTCTCGGTTTATTTCATACGTTTGGCAACGTGTTTACTGTCCTCTCTTTGTTCAGTACATTATAAACGCATTGTACTCTTCTTACATACGGAAATCTCGACCCAAGACTAACCTTTGCCAGCCCTTAGTATAATTTTTTTTATCGTTATAAAGTAAAATCAAATTCAAGTGAATCGAAAATTCAAATTGAATTTTGGACTTCGACAGAAATATATTAGTGCTACCTGATTCCAAGCCTTAGAGAATTACTCAAACATATCCACCAAAAAGGCACCGAAATTAATATCTCGAAATTGAATTGACGTGAAACATTTTAATGAGAAGTAAATACGGACTAATTATAGTATATTTTAATTAAGAAGCTTAAAATGGAAGGCTTATGTCGTGAATATTTTAGGTTTAATTGCAATAATTGGTAATATTTAGAAAACGCAGGCCAAATTATAAAAGATCAAGTGCTTAATGAATAGCGGTATATTTTATAAAAGCCTTTGATATTATTTAACATTCAGAATTATTAAATATCTTTCTATAGATATTTACATTTGATGCATAATGCATATCTATGCATCTTTGTGGATGGTACATTCTGAGATTTTCTGATTATATCTCTACTGGCAAACATAAAATCTTAATATATCAAAATAATATCTTCTTTAAGGCCCCCATTCCCTGGGCGAATTTGTAGCAATCAAGTTGAGCGATAAAATTGCTTCTTAATTTCTTGGTAATTTGGTTGCTTGGAACAGACCATTTATAAGGCGACATTCAAGCAATTTGGTTGTCAAATTGCCCAAATCGAGAATTTCCGACACCCTCCTGTTCACGTACTAAATAATAAAAATAGTTGAGCAACCCGGTTGCCGACGTCCACTGATTGGGCGATCCTCGTACAACCTCTTTAAATTGCTGGCATTTACTGACTTTCCGTACTGTAAATCAGAAGATTGCTTGGCAACCACAATATCCTTTTTAGTTTGATTGAAATGACTCACTAATCTGGAGATCTTTCGGCGATTTGATCGAAAGCGACTTGAATGGAAGCCTTTACAATCCCTCTACAATCACCGATGAAAGCGATATGATATTTTGATAAGATCTAGAAGTAAATGCTTGAGAGAGTTAGTTGATGAGTGACAAAAGATTTAGAATACTTAAGCAGTTTGAAAATCTAAAAATAATATAATTCTTTTTCTTTGTAGATATCACTGCCGCGTTAATCCAGCAGCGGAGACAAACTTGTTAAAATAAGCAGTGATTTACTAATAAACAAATTTGCCTAATGGACAAAAAAATGCTTAAAGTTTCGGGAAGTATATCTCTTCCCGTCGTCGGAAGCAAAAAAACTCAAATAACAAAGAAACAAACTATATAAAATATCTAAATACAACTATTCAAGAACACTTTAGTTTTTCTCAACAGCTACGTCTTAAAAAACCGTTGACGTTCTGTTAAAATGGCATTATATCAAGTTAAACTTCGAAATTAACAATTACTACCTGAACTTTTTGTATATGATTATTTTTTATTTGTTTTTAATTTTTACTTATGTTATGTTCATTAAAAAACAAAGAAACGATAACCATACACCTCTACAGATACTTGAGCAATACATTTATTTTTATTATACTGTTTTATTATTATTTAGACTTGTTCAATATACTACAACACCCTGTGCAATAATTTCGTAAGTAATTTTTTCTAAAACATTATTTTTCTATCAGAACCATGTCTCCTGAATATTTTTTTTTTGACTCATGTCAACACATGCCTTGGTTAATTTTTAAGAGCAAAATAAACTTGCCATAAAAATTTTGCAATTTTTGCAATTTCCGTTACTTTTTGATGTTATTCTTCATAATGACGAGGTGGCTTTGGTGATTATTGTTGTCTACGATTGATTATGGTTCTTAGTGTCAAAGATTGTGCAAAAGTTATTGATCTTGTTGAATATGCCGAAATTATGAATATTTGCTTAGTCCTTGAAGAAGAATAGGAAAACATAACACAATATATTTGCAGCCCCATTAACAGTATGAACCGATGTCTACAGACAGTTATAGCAGATGGAGGAGGCAATACAAAGTATTAGAGTATTTTTAGAATTTTTTTGTTTGTTTCTACACTTAATTATTAGAGTTATTTCTTTTAATATCCTTAGTTCTGTTAGTGTTACTAATATTTATTAACACCAAGCTTGTATCGTTAATTTTTAACATTTTTTAAATTTTAATATAGAGTTCTAATAGATATTTACATTTGATGCATAATGCATACAGGTGTATCTTTGTGGACGGTACATTCTGAAATTTTCTGATTATATCTCTACTGGCAAACATAAAATCTTAATACACACACCGGAAAAATCTAGGGATATCATTTTACTAAAGTTAAAAATAAATGTTTTGAATAAACAACCACATATTTGCAGGCCGATTCTTTCTACTTCGATTGAAACAAAGTAGTCAAACTAGTTATTTCTAAATTTGGGATATTTGCAGAAGTGTTTGTGCATTTTTTGTCAAATGTATAAAAAGCACCTAGCATCAATTGTTCGAATTTAACTTGTACTGGCTATGTTTTTACGATAACTGGCCAGAATTCATTCAAATAACTCTGTTTAGTATTAAACGACATTATGGAGCGTAGACATCTTAAAAGAGACGAAATGCTAAGGGCCATGGGTATGCTCGAAGCTGGAATGCGCCAAATCGACGTAGCTAGAGCATTAAATACAACGCAAAGTGTAATATCGCGATTAAGTGCACGCTACCGTGAAAGTGGTGATGTTGCTGAAAGGCACACGCACATCGCATTACTACCCCTCAGCAGTATGGTGCAGTTGCCTGGTGGCAGAAAGCCAACCAAATAACGGCAAAGAATAAATTGTCGAAATTACAACGACAAGCATGCTTAGCGGTGACTGGTGCCTTCCATTCCACGCCGTCAAAAGCTATGGAAACCCTACTCGATCTACCTCCTCTTCAAATTCTTTTGGAAAGAGAAGCGAGATGGGCTACATATAGGTTTCTAAATATAGCACGAGGAAGCCAAGGAACAATTAAGTTCATACAAAACCGGCTAGTAGAAGAACTACAGTCGGATGAGATTATGGGAATGATCTCGGATCTTACACCACCAGTCCAACTCTTTGGCGCGCACCTACAACGTCCTGTTTCCGAACAGGGACGAGGGATAAGCTGGAAACGGCTTATTAAAAAATGTGTTGGTACACGGACGGATCCAAAAACGAAAAAAGGATCTGGCGCAGGAATTTACTCGCAGCAGTCCAAAGACTGAGATCTACCACAGTCTTGGAAAACACACCACGATCTTCCAAGCTGAGTTATATGCTATTGAAACCTGTGTGCAACTGCTGGTAGAACAGCAATACACCGGGAAACAATATGCATATTTTCGATAGTCAGCTGCGCTGAAAGCACTTGAGGCAACGAAAAGCACGTCTATGACGATTCTTCATTGTAAGAAACTACTCAATATACTGGGAGATAGGAACAAAGTGTCGCTAATATGGGATACCGGGACATGTCGGCCTAGAGGGAAATGAACGTGCTGATTCCCCTCGCCAAAATTTGGTGCAGGCTCGCCATCTGTGGGCCCAGAACCGGCACTTAGCGTCCCCTAAAAAATCTCGCAAGAGACAGTGCTCTGTGAATGGGTTAGGGGTGAGACATTCCGAGACTGGAATGACAGTCCCGGAATGGAGCATGCCAAGAAAATCCTAGCAGGGCCATCCAAGCATAGAACAGGAGAACTCCTAAAGGCCGGTAGGAATGGAACGCATGTGCTCACTCCAGTGTACACGGGCCACTGCCGGCTGAGATCTCACCTACAGAGGACGGGACTGGTGGAAGACGCCGAATGCCGACTCTGTATGGAAGATGATGAAACAATGAAGCATCAAGAGGTAAATTCCGATTCGCTGGGAGCAGGACCAGGTTTGAGATGTTTGGCAAACCCATGCTAGACCTATCAGACCTAGGAGACATATCGCCCTGAGACATAACGGCCTATATTAAGTGGCTGGGTCTTGAGGATGAACTTTGACGCTCTTGTAAATTAGAGCTTGTAGAAACTGAGCCACAATAGGCCCTCGCGGCCTCAGTGGAGTGTCCCCTATGGGACCCACTCTTAGTCAAATACAAATACAATACCCCTCAGCAAGATCATTTTTTACAATTAAATGCTCGACGCCGACTGAATCTTACAGCACCAGAGCTTAGTTTAATTCTCCAGGAAACATATAATATAACCGTTAGTCCTGACACTGTTCGCAATAGATTAATAGAGGTCAACTTAAGAAGCAGACGCCCCTGGAGAGCTCAACCCTTAACGAGAGGAAATCGAGAGGTACGATATTTGTGGGCTCAAGATCATGTTCAGTGGTCGAATGAACAATGGGCCAATGTTGACGGATGAGTCACGCTTTGGAATTCATCCGGATTCGAGAAGGCTTAGGGTATGGAGAGAACCGGGAAATCTTATTCGGTTGGATCATGTTCAGGAAGTGCACCCTTATCAAGGAACAGTTATGGTCTGGGGAGGAGTCCAGTTAGGCCGAAAAACCGATCTCGTTTTTTTTTGAAAGGTTTCTAATAGGAATCACATATCGTGATTTAATTCTTGAGCCTGTCGTGTTACCATATGCCAATGATTTTGGGAGAAACTTCATTCTCATGCATGACAATGCACGGTCTCATACAGCCAGAGTGGTAAGTGAGTTTATCAATGCTCATCAATTAAACATCTTACCCTGGCCGGCAGAATCTCCTGACCTCAATCCCATCGTGCACGTATGGGACGCGGTCCAAGGAAGAATTTTGAGAATGGGTATGCCTCGTGAAATTCGTAGGGAACTGGTTCGGGCCGTGAATGCAGCGTGGCAGGCTGTACCTCAAGAAGAGATCGACAACCTGATCAGGAGCATGGAGAGACGATGTAGGGCTGTAATGAACAGTAGAAGAGGCCATACCCTTTATTAAGTAAAATTGGTTTTTCACAGTTTAGAATAAAAAAAATGTGTGTATTTTTTTGAGTTTAATAAAAAACAAGGTAAATTTGAAAAATTCGGTAAATTTCGCATTTTTATTTCCAATACGTCCTGTAAACTGTTTGTTTATTTTAATTTTATTATATCAGAAATGCAAATAATAAAATTACTGACGATGGCTGGATAAAATTGTAATATCCCTAGACTTTTCCGGTGTGTATATATCAAAATAATATCTTCTTTAAGGCCCCCATTCACTGGGCGATTTTGTACCAACCAAGTTGAGCGATAAAATTGCTTCTTAATTTCTTGGTAATTTGGTTGCTTGGAACGGACCATTTATAAGCCGACATTCAAGCAATTTGGTTGTCAAATTGCCCAAATCGAGAATTTCCGACACCCTCCTGTTCACGTACTAAATAATAAAAATAGTTGAACAACCCGGTTGCCTACGTCCACTGATTGGGCGATCCTCGTACAACCTCTTTAAATTGCTGGCAATTGCAACCAGAATCACTTTCCGCACTGTAAATCACAAGATTGCTTGGTAACCACAGTATCGATTTCAGTTTGATTGAAATGACGCACTAATCTGGAGATCTTTCGACAATTTGATCGAAAGCGACTTGAATGGAAGTCTTTACAATCACCGATGAAAGCGATAGGATATTTTGATAAGATCTAGAAGTAAATGCTGGAGAGAGTTAGCTGGTGAGTGACAAAAAATTTAGAATACTTAAGCAGTTTGAAAATCTAAAAATAATATAATTATTTGTCTTTGTAGATATCACTGCTGCGTTAATCCAGTGCCAGCGGAGACAAACTTGTTAGCAGTGATTTACTAATAAACAAATTTGCCTAATGGACAAAAAAATGCTTAAAGTTTCGGGAAGTATATCTCTTCCCGTCGTCGAAAGCAAAAAAACTCAAATAACAAAGAAACAAACTATATAAAATATCTAAATACAACGATTCAAGAACACTTTAGTTTTTCTCAACAGCTACGTCTTAAAAACCCGTTGACGTTCTGTTAAAATGGCATTATATCAAGTTAAACGTCAAAATTAACAATTACTACCTGAACTTTTTGTATATGATTATTTTTCATTTGTTTTTAATTTTTACTTATGTTATGTTCAATTATCAAAGAAACGATAGCCATACACCTCTACAGATACCTGAGCAATACATTTATTTTTATTAGACTGTTTTATTATTATTTAGACTTGTTCAATATACTACAACACCCTGTGCAATAATTTCGTAAGTAATTTTTTCTAAAACATTATTTTTCTATCAGAACCATGTCTCCTGAATATTTTGTTTTTTGACTCATGTCAACACATGCCTTGGTTAATTTTTAAGAGCAAAATAAACTTGCCATAAAAATTTTGCAATTTTTGCAATTTCCGTTACTTTTTGATGTTATTCTTCATAATGACGAGGTGGCTTTGGTGATTATTGTTGTCTACGATTGATTATGGTTCTTAGTGTCAAAGATTGTGCAAAAGTTATTGATCTTGTTGAATATGCCGAAATTATGAATATTTGCTTAGTCCTTGAAGAAGAATAGGAAAACATAACACAATATATTTGCAGCCCCATTAACAGTATGAACCGATGTCTACAGACAGTTATAGCAGATGGAGGAGGCAATACAAAGTATTAGAGTATTTTTAGAATTTTTTTGTTTGTTTCTACACTTAATTATTAGAGTTATTTCTTTTAATATCCTTAGTTCTGTTAGTGTTACTAATATTTATTAACACCAAGCTTGTATCGTTAATTTTTAACATTTTTTAAATTTTAATATAGAGTTCTAATCAGTGTAGATATGACATTACAACAATAGTCACCAAAGTCACCTCGTGAGATTAAAAATAACATCATAGAGTAATGATAGTTGGAAAAAGTGCAAATTGTTGGGGAGAATCTCATTTCGCTCTTAAAAATTAACCAAGGCATGTGTTGACATGAGTCAAAAAGGAAAATGCTTAGGAAACATGGAAATTATTGCACAGGGTGTTTTAAAATTAAGGTAAAATAACAACTTCTCAATTAACCCTGCATAATAAGCCAAATACTAAAGTTTATAAAAAACTGAGTTTACGAATTAAAGTTAATACATTTATATACAGTTTGCTAAAAAAATCATGAAAATAGGACTAAAACTAAAAAAAATATGACACTTTAAACGTGACTAAAAAATTCTCCGTTGCGTTTTTTTTTTCTGCTTCTGAGTATAGTAGATGAAGACTAGTTTCAGAAAATTTTAGCTCCTATTCAACTTGTGCAAACTTACTTCACAAAGTTTAATATCTTACGTTAACATTGCAAATAGCAAAATATAGAAAGGTTTAGTTTGGCAAACGAACTCTGCAACCTATAACAGAAATATATACTTTCCTCACATTGTAAAATAATTTTTCTAGGACACTATTATTACTTTTAATGCTACATTTTATTGAACTCACTTCTAAGCCGTTTTCAATAGAATTCGATATAACCTATACGTAACCTTTCAAAGTATCGATGTAACTTTCACTTATCCTCTATACAATTTGCTTTGCCGGTTAATGCGGAAAGTTTCGCCATTGCATCGACTAAACATAACAACTTGTACGGATGAAAAGTTTCATTGGGCAGCTGCCGTTGTTGAGTGGATAAGTTCGCACTTGTCGGGCTTCAATTTGATGCTTTCGAACGGAATTATATTGACAGTTTCTAATAATGGCACGTCAGAAAGTTGAAATACAGGGCGCTTAGCGAAAATAATGCCCGTTGGCGTGGATTTCCACAGTCCGTCGGTGCAAATATGGAAATGGCGTTGTGGTGATTGTAAACGGTATTACGTCGAATAGGGCAAGCGATAAGGCAATCAACCTGAATCTGTTTAGTCCTTACTTGACATATCCATATATAGCCTGTCTAATGACAAAATCCTTCACAGTGATATATGTGTGTCTGTCATTTTAATTTCAAAGAAGATTATTAAGAAATTATTATAGTATTTTATTATTGCATTTTACTGTAAGAAATAAGTTGGTACCTACAATTGGAATGCGAAGCGGAAAATTAATATAATAATTAATAGGTTTGTTTCAACCCGCTTCAGAACCGTCACCGAACGATCACGCTCGTGCGCAGTAATTCAAATGTGTTCCAACCGAGATTTGACGGTTATCGGAGATCCTGTTTGCATACCAACCTACCTTAGGATCGTTTAGTTACGATTTCAGAACGGTAATTTCGGTACATGGTCCAAATTGAGAACTGTTTGGGTTGACTTGCGCATTAAAGCATATTGACAGGGATTATCGATTTTTAACAGCTGCGTCCGGCTGATGCTTCTGTCATTTCTGTCTTATTCTTTACGAGTTCGAATACGTATGCGTTATATTTTGCTTGTGAGTTTGTGTGGAATAAATCTTTCGGAAATTTTAATTATTTTTTTATTTATAAAATAATGTTTAAAGATTCTACCACTGCAATGAAATAACAGGAAACTACGCATAACAGGATCATAAAAGAGAGGATAGGTAAGTGAGTTAGTGAATATACAGTTGAAACAACACTTACCAACAATTACTGGATTCTGATTCTCCATTTCAAGAATAATAATTATTATTATTGCAAATTGCAAACAAAAATAATAGGGTTATGTTGTGAAATTCTAAACAAAAACAAAAAACCGATCAATACACGCACGCTTGACACTTTTGACAGTCCCGAAAACAATCCACAAAGCGTTCCAACGTTGATACTTTTTGCACCGTCACGAAACTATTCGTCCGTCTATAAGTCCGCGCATGCTAACAAAGTGCAAGAAAACCGTATCGAGTACGATTTCGAAACGATCTCGAAATGCTGGTTGGAACAAACCTATAATATTTAAAATTTTAGTGACAAATAATGGCTTTAAAATTTTAATTATATTTCTATCTGTTTGGACTTGATGTTTGACAACACGTTTGTATGTGGTTCTATGTATAATTTATTATTGTTTATTTTGTCAATAGTATCCTTTGCTGCCATACGAAATATGTACTTTAAAATTTTATAAAAATACAGGGTGGCCCCTCTCATACGACGTAGAGGCTCCAAGAAGAACGACAGTTTGTATTAAAATGACATTTTGTAAGCGTATGTAGGTTAATTTAGAGCATTTTAAATATATAGAGAGTTCCACAGGGTGTCCCCAAAAAAGTTACGCATCAAAGTTGTGGTTTTTTTCGAATGGAACGCTCTATATATTAATTGATTTTTGGATTCTAGGAGAAAAATAAAGGTGAGTTTCATTAGAGAAATATATGACTAAAATGTAAGATTTATGACATATTTAACATTTTCTAAAAATGAAAAACAATTTTTAAATTTTAATAAAAGCCTCGTAAATTCGAATTTACCCGGTATAGCTTAATATGCAGTTAAAATAACGATTGTACTTTAAATCAAATTAAAACTTGGCCTAAAAAGTTCAACAGGGTGAGACAAAATTAATATTAAACTTGGTCACCTTTAAAAGCAAATTACTCTTTAATTTTAAATGAAACACCCAGTATTTTATTTCGATATTCAATGGAAAATTCATGTCTCTTCAAAATACTATTGGTTGCCTACCCCTCAAACAAGAATCTTCCTAGATATTTTAATTTTTTTGATTTTGTGTCAGAAGATCTTTATTATTTCATAAAATCTAGGTGGATATGATATGCCTGACGTAACTTCAACATAGATATCAAATTAGTTCAACTTTAACAACTGGTTATCGTTTTGTGTCAGTTAAAACAAAACAAATTCTCAGAAATTTCTCAGAGTTCAGAAATTTGCCGAAAATGGAAACTTATCCTACATCAGAAAGAATTGATATGATTCTATTTGTCGGTGACTGCAGCGTGCATTCACCATTTAATAGAATACTTAAATGTTCCTAATTTATCTAGTCTTGACGTTTTTTATTGGGGTATGTTAAAGACAGTATTTAGAAAATTCAACTAACTATTGTCGCCAACATAAGAAAATTGATTGTGAGTGCTTTTCTAAGTAGAATTTCATATTATATCCCTTTTAACATAAAAAGGTCTTTTGAAAAGAGAATAATTTTATGCAGTGAATAGGAAAGGAGAGATATAGGGCCATTTGATTTCAACTAGCTAATTTTTGTGTCATAATTATACGCTTATATCTAGTTTTAATTCTGTAATAACTAAAATATGTTTTAACCGTGTATCTTTTTAGCACCTTTGAGTATTTTACTTTTTATTTATTTTCTAAACCCTTATTTTTTTTAAATTAACAAAAGGCATATTACAGCCACCTAGATTTTATCAAATAATAAAGATCTAGTGAGGTAAAATCGCAAAAATAAAGATATATAGGAAAATCTTTGTCTGAGGGCAACCTTTTTTTTCCACTATAAGGGGCCGTCCTCTGCCGGAAACACTGCAACCTGTAGACCTTGTGTTTGTCCCCTTTCTATATCTGCACCCATCCTCCTATCCCTTTGCCCTGCACTAACTTATGCAGGTCCTTGATAGGATGGGAGCATAGTTCCTCCGGTACTAGCCTAGCTTTCCCAAATAAAAAGTGTCGCTTGCTATCCATAGCCTCGCAGTGACATATTATGTGCTCCGCTGTTTCAGGATCTTTATCGTAGAGTCTGCAGCAAAGACTTCCTTGATACAGGTTGAGCTTGTTCAGGTAACACTTGACAGCCATATGTCCTATCAAGAGGCCTGTTGTAATCCGCAATTTATTCCTGCTAAGCATTAGCAGTTCTTTTGCGGTTTTAGACCTAGGTCCTTGAATAAAAGCCTTGCTGTGCCTGTGCCCCTGTCTGTTTCTCCAGTGGACATTCTGCTGTTCCCTGATCCAGAGTTTTAGTGCACTATTGGCCATACATTTCAGTATTCCCAGTACTGGCTCTGGACCAAGATAAGATGCCGATGATCCTGTGTAGGCAACCTTAATAGTATTTTAAAGATATATGAAATCTCCACTGAATACCGGTATAATATACTGACTGCTCTATTCAAAATAAAGGAGTAACTTGCTTATAAAGGTGGCCAATGTTTAGTATTAATTTTGTCTCACGCTGTATAACTTTTCGTAACAAATTTTAATTTGGTTTAACATACAATGATTATTGTAACTAAATATCAGGCTATAAAGGGTAAATTAAAATTTAGGTAGTCAAAATCCTTACAAATTAGAAAAATTTAATGACTTTAATGATTTTTTTTCCTAGAATCTAGTCGTCTCAAGTAATAAATTAAATCCAGTTTTTATGACGAATTAAAATAGACTTAATTTGATTACAGTCCCCAAACACCGCGATTTATTATCGAGGAAGACAGACAGGGTGCACTTAACAAATTAGAAACATTTAGAGATTTAAATATCCTAATAAATTTTTAAACCGGCCGGCTTCAACCGGAGACAAAGAAAAGCATTCTTTATTAGCCGGCTGATGATTAATAATTTGCTAAAAGAAAGATTAAAACTTTCTACTTTTCTAAATTATCCCGGCGGAATCTAGTGGCCGACTGAAGCACGGCGTTGAATTGATTAATGGAAAACGTCTTTGCAGTGGAAAGACGTTTTGTAAGAAATTGGAAGTTTTTAATTGCGTTTTAAGATGGAATGGAAAATAGGGTTTAATAACGGATGTTGAACTAACACTTTGACACAAATACCTATGTTTCAAAATAGTTCTCTTGATTTTCTTACTTGTTTGATGGTAAGATTAAAAAAATAGATTGGCAAAGAGTATACATTTTGCTTTCAAATGAATGGGATCTCGGTTATTAGTAAAAATATAATCTTTTTAACAGCAGAGTTTTACAAGCTTATGCTACTTGTGCTACTTATGATACTGGGTAATATTCAAAACCCACACCTATTTTTTGTACAATCTGGTGAAACAAACGTATACTAGTTGGAACAGTTTCGGATACTTATACAGGGTGTTTCAAAAAAACATGTGCCATCTCTCGTGGGAAGGTTCCTCTCGTAAAAATAAGATTTAACATAGGTCTGATTCTACTTAATTTCTTAGCTACAGGGGGTTAAGGTCTTTATCTTTTTTCGATTTGTTATAATGTTCTTGTTTTTTTTTTTTTTTTTTTTTTTTTTTTTTTTTTTTTTTTTTTTTTTTTTTTTTTTTTTTTTTTTTTTTTTTTTTTTTTTTTTTTTTTTTTTTTTTTTTTTTTTTTTTTTTTTTTTTTTTTTTTTTTTTTTTTTTTTTTTTTTTTTTTTTTTTTTTTTTTTTTTTTTTTTTTTTTTTTTTTTTTTTTTTTTTTTTTTTTTTTTTTTTTTTTTTTTTTTTTTTTTTTTTTTTTTTTTTTTTTTTTTTTTTTTTTTTTTTTTTTTTTTTTTTTTTTTTTTTTTTTTTTTTTTTTTTTTTTTTTTTTTTTTTTTTTTTTTTTTTTTTTTTTTTTTTTTTTTTTTTTTTTTTTTTTTTTTTTTTTTTTTTTTTTTTTTTTTTTTTTTTTTTTTTTTTTTTTTTTTTTTTTTTTTTTTTTTTTTTTTTTTTTTTTTTTTTTTTTTTTTTTTTTTTTTTTTTTTTTTTTTTTTTTTTTTTTTTTTTTTTTTTTTTTTTTTTTTTTTTTTTTTTTTTTTTTTTTTTTTTTTTTTTTTTTTTTTTTTTTTTTTTTTTTTTTTTTTTTTTTTTTTTTTTTTTTTTTTTTTTTTTTTTTTTTTTTTTTTTTTTTTTTTTTTTTTTTTTTTTTTTTTTTTTTTTTTTTTTTTTTTTTTTTTTTTTTTTTTTTTTTTTTTTTTTTTTTTTTTTTTTTTTTTTTTTTTTTTTTTTTTTTTTTTTTTTTTTTTTTTTTTTTTTTTTTTTTTTTTTTTTTTTTTTTTTTTTTTTTTTTTTTTTTTTTTTTTTTTTTTTTTTTTTTTTTTTTTTTTTTTTTTTTTTTTTTTTTTTTTTTTTTTTTTTTTTTTTTTTTTTTTTTTTTTTTTTTTTTTTTTTTTTTTTTTTTTTTTTTTTTTTTTTTTTTTTTTTTTTTTTTTTTTTTTTTTTTTTTTTTTTTTTTTTTTAGCGGATCGAACAAGAATTTTGAGGGTAAAAGTTACTATAAGTGCGACGCATTTTAATCCTAAAAAAGTGTGGTCATATTCGCCAGGGACGTGCATATGGGCTGTCAATGAAATATTTTTCTACAAAAAATATGTGCGCCACTGACTTTTTTTCTTTTGTTGGCAAAATTGAGTAGACCGTTAAAAGCTGACTCAAAGTTGTCTCTTCATATTTTGTCGATTTCGGTCTCATCGATGAGATAAATGCAATTTAATTAATTTGCCTTAATACAATTCTAAAGCAACCTTTAAAAAAAAATTAATGTTATTAACTTTGCAGAATGTTAAATAAGTACTTATTAATTCCTTATCAAAAAATATGACAAAAAAATCATATAAGCATGAGTGCGGAAATACATAGTTTTAAAGTTACAGGATGTTAAAACTTTAAAAAATAGGCCCTTTGTAATTATCTTAAACACAATCATTTTTTTGGGAAATTTGCTGTAGGTAGCACTGTAGAAGTGCAGTATTATAAATTTTAATAAAATTTAGTGATAAATTACATTAAATTTTATTTTTATTTTAATGTTATTGAGTGTAATAAAATTGCGTTTATTTCATCTGGAAGACCAAAATGGACAAAATATCAAAATATAACTATTAATCGGTATTAAATGGCTTACACTTTTTGTAAATAAGGAGAAAAAAGTGAGTGACGCACATTTTTTTACAATTTTACAAATTTTTACAACAATATTGAAGTGGTAACCCATATGCATGTTTCTGGTGAACCTGTCGACACTTTATTAGCATTAAAATACGAAACACTCATAGTAACTTTTACCCTTGTTTATATATTCTTAAAGTTGTTCAACCGACTAGACAAAAAGTGCTGCCAACTGGAAGACAAATCGTGAACCTTTCGGGGCGGAGTCAAAAATATCGATTATTTTCGTTATTTTCCTCAGAGTAATGTAATAATATAGCCCCGGGTTTCTGCGAACTTTAATAGAGATCAGCTGATTAAGAAATTTAAACGAAACTTTTATTTTATTGTAAATTGTGGATTATTTTTGCCTGTTATTTTAAGAATTCTAAACCCTATTAACAAAGAAATTATTATTTCGATATATTGGTACATTTTACAATATACAATTTATGATAATGCTAATTGGCTGTTAATTAATATTTAGAAAAAAGTTACATACCTATTTTAATTTGATTTAATGCAGGTTTATAAAAGAATCAATTCATTCTTAGATTATTTTATTCTAAATTGAGTGCTAATGCTAACTAATTGGCATGGTATTATTGGTATGGAAATTAGCCAAGAAAGAAAAGAATTATTGGCTATAACTTGTAATTTTTCGAAAAAAACATATACCTATTGCTGAAAAGCTAAAAAAATGGCGCTTTTTATGAAGTCATGGCCAACTATGGTTTATTAAAAAAACATATGTTTGTGTCATGTGTCAAAAATGACAGACTTTAGAAAAAAAAACAGAAAACACAAACTCATTAGGTATGTGATTATCTACAACTTTTATCTGCAAACTTTTTGTCTAAAATACCGTATGATCGAATAAAAACGGCGTCAGCGATGGCTATGAAATGACGATCAATGATATTTCCCATATAATTTTACATATAAAATGACAGCGATCTTCACTTTATAGCCATCGTTGACGCCGTTTTTGTTCGATCATACGGTAGATTATAATGGAATTAGACACAAGTTTTAAAATAGCCAAAATTTGTTTTTTTCGAAATATCTAATAAGCCTTGAACTTCTCCGAAAAATCCAAAAGGCGCATATTTATAACCCCACAAAACTGCAATTCTTTCCCCATTAACCGACTCTGTATCTCCAGTAGTTTCCGAGATGCCCATAGAGAACATCGTAGGAAACTCACCCTGTATAGTATTTTGAAACTAATTATTATTATTATTTGACTAGTTTAATTTGATTAATAAGGCTAGATTAATTTAATTTCAAATAAATTTGATCAGATTTTTTTTCGTATATTCTGCTACCAGAAAACCAAGATTATAACGAAGTTGAAGGAAGATATAGTGTATCTATCACAATACTTAATAGAACTACTACAATTATTACAAGGAAAGCAAAAAGAAGAAATACCCAAATACCCCTTCACCTACTACTCAACTACAAAATAAACGAATATAAGCTCTTAAAAACACTACACAACTACTTATTCTTGTATTCTACACTGAACAAATTATCAAACTTACTAATTTATCAAACAAAAAGAAAAAATAACAAAATTGTCCCTTCACCTACTATTTAACTACAAAATAAACTACATAAAAACACTACTAAACTATTTTTGGTAGACTACACTAACATGCTACACTAGACACCATAATTAAACTTAATAAATTAATCTAATTTTACACTACACCTACAAAGAAAAAAGAAATATGAACATTTTCTAAAACTAGAAGAAACAGAACTTCCATACGTGCGACCAGGATAATAGGTCAAGGGGACAAAGAATATAAAATACTTTAAAATGTGCATTCAGAAAGAAAAAATACCTCGAAAATTATCTAAACAAACATTTTTATTCCTTATCAGTGAGAAGCATCGGCCTTGTCGGCCTTGAAGAATTTGTCGGGTATTTACAATGGTCGAATTGTATAATTGCCAGCTTTTATAGCATATCTAATAGATAAAAAGTATCTGGTCGATTAGTAACCAATTGGCACAGTCCGAAAATTATCGATTTTTATTTTCTCTGTTTTTATTGGTAGCTTCAAAATTCAGAGTAACAAAAAATAGTTTTCTGTAGGGAAACCGGTCCTGCCATCTATCAGTCTTAGTCCATAAACGTCTTAGGTTGATCTACTTTAAAAATATATATACAAGACTTTTACCTTACAAATTTAATCGAATCGCTTAAAGCACTTGGAAGAAAATTGTAATAAATAAAAAAATGAAGACTTTAGCATCCTGTAACTACGAAACAAAGCAGAATCGGATCCATGTTGATATGAAAAATAAATCTTATTTTTACGTGAGGAATCTCTCCACGAGAGATTGCACATGTTTTTTGAAACACACTGTATGTTTGTTGATTTATAATATTTACATGAAATTATTGGTTAAATTAATTGTTTGTTTTGTTTCAGGTAAGAATCATATATTAAAAGAAAATTCATCAAAACAAGAGAACTTAAAACAGTAAGTAAGAAAGCATTATGTACCGGGTTCGTCTCAAAAGTGGCTCACCTCTATAACTTTTTTATTTTTTTCAGATTTAAAAACGAGCGTTGGTATGTTAGTATATGACATAAATTAGGATTGATTTATGTATTCAATTGTTTTTGGTCACTTCCTGTTTCACCGGAAATGACTACAACTTTTGATCTTTAAATGGCACCCTCGGTATTTTTTTACTTTATTCGATAGAAAATGACATTCTGAGTACAATGACATATCATATGTCAACTTTTAACATTCTCGCTGTATAAAAAATCGTATTTTAAAATTCAATCCAGAGTGCCATGGATATATTAAAAACACTAATTCTTAATCAAGGAGCCTTGGAAAAATAGATTTGATCATCTAATGTTTTTAGTATCTTATCCTGGCCAGTTAGAAAATGCTCCAATCGTATTTTTAACCATATCAATTTCTTCAAATGGAACGAGGGTGGCTCATTAGCATATTTGGAAAAAGGATTTTTTTTGCGAATAATTTGATACCACACACTTGGTATTTCGAGTCAAATTTTCATTATGAACCGCAAGTTATAATTTCAAATAAATCAAATTTGAAAATGTCAAATGTTGACATATGATAATATGTAATTCTATTTAGAGTGTCATTTTCTATCGAATAAAGTAACAAAAACCGAGGGTGCCATTTAAAATTAAAAAAAAAACTTTATGACCGACCCTGTTTACTTCAATTTATTACTCGCTAATAGATACTTAAAAATCCTATAACTTTTGTATTTAACTTTTTGCGGTACCCCCTATATTTTACCTAATAATCGACCGTTTCCATACACAACAGCGACCCTGTATAAACCCATTAATAGTTAACTTAAAAAAATATTAGAAACATTTTTAATGAAATAAATAGACTGGTATTCTGTCATTGTCTGTCGAATTCTTCCCTGCTTTGTAAAACAAATTATGTGCCAAAGTATTGTGCCTATATATTCCATAAGATTCGTCATTTTCTTTCTCGAGTCATTTTACATGTATATTATTTCTTTGTAACTACTTATGTACTCTGACATTCTTCAATTACTTAAAGACATCCTATATCCCGATATTTTCAATTAAAAATCGACTTAAATTGATAAAATTGGTTTCCGTTTTCAATCAAACTCGAAGTCGATCCCGTTCCAGCCAGTTCACTGAAACTAAACGCCAATACGAATTACTCGACAGATTCAAAGGGACATTTTCAAAGCGGCGCTGTTTGCTAGCGATTGCACTAAATCTCCTTTGCTTGACTTGCCTAAGACATCAAACGGAGCCGCACACGTAAAGAGTCTTGCATTCGAACAAAATTCCCTTTTGTTGTATATCGGAATTCACTAGCTTCAAGGGAGGAAACATGCACAAACAATAAAATTCGTTATTAATAGTGATGTATTTGGATCGATAAAATTTGTATTCTAGTGTGGCCAAAATTGTCTTTGAAAAATTTACAATAACCGGGTGCGTCTCAAAAGTGGCTCACCTTTATAACTTTTTTATTTTTTCAGATAAAAAAAAACGAGAAATGGTATGTTAGTATATGACATAGATTAGGATTGATTGCTGTATTCATTGATAATGAAATCATTTTTTACAAGACGAGACCTCAGTGCGGAACTCAGAACTCCAATGGCCAGATCTAAACTAAGTCTTCTCTGTGTTACTCTATGGATGTGAGAGCTGGACGCTTGATTCACAGACCGAAAAGAGAATAGAAGCCTTTGAAATGTATGTGTACAGATGGATGCTGCGAATCTCAAAACATAAAAAAGTGAAAGGCGGAGGACCTTCCTATTAAAATTAAGAGTTCATACTTGGAGATAATTTTTTGGAGGTGTGTACCAACCTTTTTTTCAGAGTATAAAGTGAAAAAAAATGGTCAATTTTTTTCACTCACCCTAATGACAACGGATCGATGGGTGGCTAACAAATCGTAGAAACCTAAACATTATAATTATTTGAAGTCACATTATTCTATAAATCTATGGCAATCCTCGATCAAACAATAAAAATACTTTAGAAGAGTAACTTTTGAACTTTTGAAAACATTTTCTTCGTTTTTTTATGCACTCCATCCTTAAATATCAGCACGGTTTAATTTCCGCGATAAATTAATCATCTAATTAAGGCGGCCTATTTATTAGCTTCCGCGGAACAAACGGGGCACACCATTAATTTCCCGAAGCCGGACCTGGCCTTTGCCGAGTTTGCTTTGTTAACCTGCGATGTTGAACATACTTTTAGAAAATAATCAAGTTTAAATTTAATTTTCCTTGCTACATCGTGCCAGTTAAAAGTTACTTTGTTTGAAATATCGACTCTATTCTTAGTGGGTATCTTGAAATTTTCATTATTTATTATAATAAAAGTTTAGATCAAGGTTCGGTGAGAGGTAATAACATTTATATTGTAAAAATGTAAATTAGTGCGCTCCAGTTAAATTAAGTAAAGAGGCAACAAAGCAATGAGATTTTTGAATGTCCGGAGTGCGGTAGGCAGATAACATCACGTATCGGGCTTTTCAGTCACAGAAAAGCTCATGAAAGAAAACGCCTTGCGTGACCATCTTCTTTATGTGTGTCGAATACTCGTCAGCGAGTAACGGCTGTATGTATATGTATATGTCCGTTATTTCCAAAGTTGATCATTTCTCTCACGACGCCCTCTAAATTTTTAGTTTATTGTCTAAAAAACAGACCATTGTAAAACCTTAATATTCACAATAAACCTTGCCACAAAGACGATTAATTTCACATTTAAATTAAATAGGAATTTGCCTTGGAATAATATTTTTTTCTCTCGATCTTGTTCTCTCGCAGCCATGACAATTACATATTCTTATACAGAATTGAAGGCTTTACAAAAATGGTCTCTTACATTTTTTGATGAACCTACTCCTTCAAAAGTTATTTCTACCATTTAAGTATAGCTGATTTATTTTAATAAACAATGTTTATTAAAATAAATCAGCTATACTTAAATCCCGTTAATCCCTCCAAAACAAAAATTATGATTATCGACAGGCAAAACAACAACAAATGTGATGTAGTGAGCAGAGGTTGTAAGTCAATATATATATATATATATATATATCTTGGGTCGCTTATACAGGATCGTTAGAAGGGGAAATAAGAAGAAGATGTGAAATGACCAGATTGGCGAAAAATCTCAAAGATATGGCGAGACAAAAATATATCTAAACACTTAAAAAAAGGCTTGTTAACTGCTAAATATTTCCTATATTAATGTATGGCTCCGAGTCCTGCACGATGAGACAGCCAGAAATGAAAAAAATTGACGCAACTGAGATGTACTGTTGGAGACGAATGCTCAGAATTCCCTGGACTGCCTGGCGAACCATAATCCATAATCCAAGAACTGAACATCACAGAACGCCTCTCAACTTCTATACAGTCACGTATACTTAAATATTTCGGTCACATTATGAGGAGGGATACTGACTGTATGGAAAAACTACAGGGCAAGGTTCCGGAAGAAGACCAAGAGGCCGCTTGCCCTCCTGATGGATAGACCAGCTATCAAAGATCACCCACAAGCCACTGCACACGCTTGTACATGAAGCACAAGACAGGGAATTATGGAGACAAACCTCACTCATCACCTGATCCACAGTCAAAAATTCCTCTTGTAGGAATAAAGACAGAGAGAGAGAGAGATACTTAAATCAGCTTAAATGGTTTAAACTTCATTAGACTTGAAGATTTCTCAATTCCCAACCTTAACACCATCAGAGTTGTATATTTTTACTGTAATAGATTAAGTTTTTCAAAAATAATCATACTTTTGTCAAAAAAGTTCAAGAATTAACCGTGATTTTAATTTAACCGTGAATAACTTTTGAAGGAGTAGGTTTATCGAAAATTGTTAGATCTTTTTTGTAGAGCGTTCAATTCTTTATAAGAATATGTAATTTTCATGGCTGCGAGAGAACAAGATCGAGAGAAAAAAAATTACTTGCAAAAAGTGGCAAATTCCTATGTAATTTAAATAGGAAATAAATCGTCTTTGGGGATGGTTTATTGTGAATATTAAGAGTTTACAATGGTCTGTTATTGTTTTTTAGACAATAAACTAAAAACTTAGAGGGCGTCGTGAAAGAAATTATCAACTCTGTAACTAACGGACACACTAACGTGTATGTCCGCGTCAAAAAAAAATTCTGTTAAACTAGGCATTTTCTCATCCTCGGCAATTTACGTATTGCCGGTATTCAGCGTAACACTTCAATTGGTACATAGTTGGACTGTAAATCTCAGTCGTTCCCTGTAATAACAGTATATTTCAGTAATTAACTAAATGATTTAAGTTGTTACCCTTTCGCTGGTTTTAGGCAATCACTGAACTTCAGACAGTAAAAATAAATAAATTCTCTAAACCCAAAAAATCTAAAATATTACTCTAAATAAAAAAAAGTTATAACAAGTGTTCAAAAAGACCATCTTCTTGTGCTAGACAGAAGCCTAGGCGGTCAAAAAATCCCCGTCTGACATTGGCTAACATATTAGGGCTAATAGTTTGGAAAGCCTCTCGTATTTTTACTTGAAGCTCATCCAGATTATTAGCCCTATTATGACCATACTCTTTGGATTTTACATAATCCCACAAAAATAAATCATTGGGAGAAAGATCTGGTGATCTAGAGGGCCACAAAATAGTTCCATATCCACTAGTTAAATGGTTGGGAAAAGTATTGTTCAAATATTCCTGAACAATACGGGCATTGTGGGCAGGACAACCACCTCAGCAATTTGATTACTTGAAAACGTGGGATTTTGATCCGCGGTAGCACAAGTGAACAGTTGCTTTAACTCCTGTTCTTCATTAATCAACAAATCAGGCTTTTTGAGTTTTTGTGGGAACACGCACCCATGTCTTAAATTATTAATAACTCTTGATACAGTAGGTAAAGATGGAATTGGCCTGTTTACAAAAGTTTGTGGAAAAATTGTTTGTATATCCCGATAAGACCTATTTTGGAAATACCATTTTACAATTTGAATTTTCTCACGAACTTAGTAAACATCCATTATTTTACTTAAAAAATAAATTTTACACGAGAACTGTCGCGAGAATCTACTGTTTGACCAGCGGATCTGAAGCTACGGAAGGAATGCGAGAAAAAAAAATCGATATTGCCACGTTTGTCTATAAAATTACAAAATTGCCAGACATGAACTATAAATTTAATATATTTTTATTATATATAATGTGTTTAGCATATATTCTGACGTATATTACTAAGGAATTTTAACGTAGTTCATATTGTTGGATATGTTTTATTTAATAACTTATTTCTTTCATTCTGTATAATCTGCTTACTACGAAAGGTGAAGATATATCAAGGACATCATTGACCAACCGGCATCGCCGCGCATGGCCGCCTATTCATCGAACATGATTGGCGAGAGTACGTCACAGGATTTGTTACCACGCAATTGCCATGGCTTTTACGCCTTTCCTATTCGCTAGCCTTATCCCCAACTTCACGGTCACTTCTGAAAAGAGTGGAAATATTGAATACTATTGAAATATCCAGTGGCGGTGTCATTCTTTTGATCATTATTACTTTCTTTCGTTATTTCTAAACTTTATTCCTATATTTTTCGTATATTTAATAGTTAAATTGTGTTTTATTGTTTTGTTATCTTGTTATAATGTTTTTCGTTCGTAATTTTTAATTATAAGTTTGATCGTATATTTGTGTTTTAAAATGAACAAATTTGTTAAGGGTAAGACGCTACATAGCCAGGATAAGAGAAATAATAGCTAATTTATATAGGTAAGTAGAATAATAATAATATAATTATTAGAATATTAAAATTAAATTTGGCTAAAATGAAAAGCACACATTTTACCTAAATATTTTAGCTAAACTAAAATAAATGTAAATAAACGTGGATGAAAACTCATTTGATTTATTTCGTTGTGTTCATAATAGGGTTTGCGACGAAGAAGCTACAGAGACTTCGCTTAAGTTGCCGCTTAAACGTAAACTTAAGCGGATATCTCTTTATACCGTCCGTATGCCGTATGCCGTATGAGTCAGCGTATCGGCTATAAAAAAATTCACACAGAAGATAAAAAAAGACTGGAAACTAACCCCGATAAAATGATATCCAGCCCTGGAAAGAAACGGCCACGTGAGACTGCTGTTGAAAAGCTCGACTTTGATTTTCAAGTGGTCAGGAATTTGATAAATAGATTTTATCTCGAATTAAAAGTCGTCCCCACAATTAGAAAGCTTTTGCAAAAATTGCAGGAAGAATTGAATTTTCCTTTGGCAGGGAAACGCTTAGGGGGGGGTATTAAAATCAAATGGATTTTTTGGCGTAAATGTCAAAATAACAGATAAATATTAATGGAGCGGCCCATTATATTGCAGAGAGAGATATAAATATATACGCAAAATTCGAATATATCGCCAAGTAGGTATTATCTATTTGGATGAAACATGGGTAGACAATGACCTAACCTTTAAAAAGTGCTGGCGGAGCGATACCATATCTGGTGTAATAGGCAATATTGGATCTACTGGTGTGTAAAATTTTGTTTTGTTTGCGCTTCCAAAGTTAACTATTTTCAAGATTTTTTTTTGCTGGAAATAGTTATATCTAAAATAATGTATTATAGAAAAAAATATAGTTAGTACAGATATATAAATAAAAATACCTCAAGACTCAGACTTGATCATCTGCTGATGATGTTAACATGGTTAGCGAAACGTGCGTCCAGTGTAAAAGTAAAAGTGTTTTGGTGTATTGTGCTGATTTAGTGTTTTATTTTGATGTGTAACACGAAAGGTTCCAACCCCCAGTTATAATTATTTCTTCAATTATATTAACAACACATAATAATAAAATTATTCAAAATATTTAAGGGAGCTTTAATAAAAGCTTTTAGTGTTTATCTGCTAACTCAACAGTAACGATTCAAACAGGATAAAGTTTTTTGAAAAAAATTATTAATCTGAATATTATATTTATGATACACATTATTTTCATAAAACACCGTACGCCCATGCCTATTTTATGAATGAAATTGGGCGTGTTTTGTTTACAACTGCGTTCCCCTGCCGATACCCCGTAGCTACAGATCCGTTGGTCACACTATATGTATTCGTTTTGGCTATTAAAACACAAATAAATACAAATTCTGCATTAAATACATTCTTATCACATAATATCTACCTATTTTTATTTTATAGCATTTTTTCGCCTGCTTTTTATCGGGCGGACGGGTATACACTAATTCGTCTTGTTCTGCCTATGTTACTACTATGGGTGGTCCGGTCTGTATATTATATTTATTATTATAAAACGGTTTGTACGTAAAGTATAACCAAACAGAACAACTAAGGAACATTAAATTAAAAACTAATTAACTGAAATCTAAAAACATAAGTATAAAATAAATTGGGTGGGAAAATTTTCAGAAAAAGCGTCAGTGTTTTTGTATGAAAAACCGCAAAAAATAGAACAAAGGTCATTTTCAGCTTATTCGACCATTTCCAATGATGGTGTAGCCTCCCTCGCATGTTTAGATACCATCTTTGTAGTTGGGCCCATTGTTGTCTATTGTTGCTTATGCGGACCCAAGTTATCCCTGCTAATTTGTTAATAGTATGGTCCCATCTCAGGTTTTCATTCGGTAGATTTTTGTAATCTGTAGATTTAGATCAGAAATCAATTCAATTTACCAAAACCTCAATTGAAAACTACGATTAAAAAATTTCGTCTTGATATGGCCTATTTTGGTGTTACTCATTTTTTAAATAGTAAACGGTGAAGAGTTATAGGTCAAAAATGATTTTTGCATCCTATATTTGTATTTCGTAGTTTGTACTTTTAATTGTTGTGTTTCTACTTCTTCGGTTTTTTGAGTGTGTAGTGCATTTATTGCTATTTGAAGTTTTTTTTCTATTGCTTATATTTAGTATAGTGTTTTTTTAGTACATATGTATTTGTTAGAGTGTTTATTTTTTATACTAGTGTATTTGTATAATTCGGACCTAAATGTAAGTATATTTATATTTATTAGCATGCAATAATGCAATAAATGATTTGATTTGATATTATTTCTGTCCAAAAATATTTTGCATTGAGTGTTTTCTCCACTTTCTTCCACCACATCAATGGTTTTATGAAATTAAAGCTAGAAGAAATATAGTTTCTTTCAAATTTTTTTAGACACTAGTTCTAAAGTTAAGTATTTATTTTAGATTTTTGTTTATTATTATTTTTTTTAATATAATAATTTAAACAACTCTTCTTTAGACAATCCCCCAAGAATTATTACTGATATAAATAGAACGCATTAAGTGAATATTACGTTTGATGTAAAAACATAAAAATAATCTCCCGAAAAGAAAACATAATGGAAGTGAAGCCATAAACATTTTATTTCGTTTAAGTACTAAATAATTTTTTTTTGTTCAGATTTTTTTGACTGATGAGAAGCACCTAATTTATACAGAAAGGCAAAACGCTTCCTACAAATTACCCGCATTAACTTGCTACAGAGGTAATGTAACAAAGGAAAAATACCGTCATTGGCATTTGGAGTTACACGGTCGGAAAAGATTAAATAATTCTATTTTAGAAGAAAATCTTATTTTAAAAATGTCCTTACATTTTTCATTTGCTCCTTGCTTTTCTTTAATATCAGCACGTTTTAATTCTTACCTTAAATTAATCGTCTAATTAAGGTGGGCCATTTATTAACTTTCGCAGAACAGATGAGATGGCTCATTAATTTTTCTAAGCCGGACCTGGCACATCTCGACTTTATCTCGTTAACTTTCGATGTTGAACATTTTTAAGGAAATAATTAACTTAAATTATTAATTACTTAAATTAAATTTTATTATTTCACTTAACGGAGCTAGTTGGAAACTGTTTCTTTTGATATATTGAATTAATTTTTTTAATTAAATTCTTTTTACAGTTGTGTTGAGCTACTTTGTGTAACTATATTATGATTAGTAATAAATATAAGTGATATTTTTAAAAATATGAAAACTAAAAACACATCATAACACACAGAGATGATATTAACCATGGAATGAGCCTACAATGGATATGAGTTAATCAAAGTGTGCTGTTGAAACCTGTGTGCAACTGCTGGTAGAACAGGGAAAACAATAAGCATATTTTCGGATAGTCAAGCCGCGTTGTAAGCACTTGAGGCAACGAAAAGTACGTCTATGACGATTCTATATATTAGGAGATAGGAAAAAAGTGTCGCTAATGGATACCGGGACATGTCGGCCTAGAGGGAAATGAACGTGCTGATTCCCTCGCCAAAACTTCAGGCAGGCTCGCCATTTGTAAGCCCAGAACCGACACTTAGCGTACCAAAAAATCTCGCAAGAGACAGGCTCTGTGAATGGGTTAGGGATGCGAAGTTTCGGGACTGGTATGCCAGTACCGAAATGGAATATGCCAAGACAATCCTAGCAGGGCCATCCAAACGTAGAACAGATGAACTCCTAAGCTGGATTTATAAACTCGGAAGTTGGTGTTCAGTTGAGGTTCAGTTGCAGTTGGATGTTCGCGGCAGTTGAGGTTCAATATTTTTGCATTTATAAACTGTCAGTTTCGGTTGTAGGTTAGGTTTGGAATTGTGAAAATTTCAAACGTTTTTCTTTCGATTTAAAAATACTTCTGGTATTTGTCAAAGTTCAAACACAGTAATCCACGATTACGCAAAATATAAACATCACATTAACAGAAATAATGAAACAACAATAAGGGTCATTTTCCAATGCATCGGCGTACTGTGCTTCACGTGATCGACAGGCGCTTATTCATTGGCTGTCGCCGAACGTCGCCAGCGGTCGCCAACTGCCCGCAACTGCCGACATAAACATTGACCATCTTTGAACCCGCTGAACGTAAAACGAACTGCCAACTTTTCGTCCAACTGACTTTATAAATGCGCGCGTTCACTTCATAGCGTTGAACATTTTGAACGGAAACTGAACCTCAACTGAACCTCAACTCCCGAGTTTATAAATCCAGCTCTAAAGGCTGGTAGGAACGGAGCGCATACGCTTACTGCAGTATACACGGGCCATTGCCTGCTGAGATCACACCTACTGAGGATGGGACTGGTGGAAGACGCCGAATGCCGACTCTGTATGAAAGATGACGAAACAATGAAGCACGTTATGTGTACCTGCCCTGCTGGGGGCAGGACCAGGTTTGAGGTGAGGTGTTTGAGATGAAACCCACGCTAGACCTATCAGACCTTCACGGCCTTCGGTAAACTGGAACATATTCTGCAAAACAATACGATCCCTATCAATCTGAAACGAAAAGTATATAACACCTGTATTTTGCCTGTGCAAATATACGGACTGGAAACGACCAGTCTAACAAAATCATTTGCAAATAAAGTCTTAACAACTCAAAGAGCTATGGAGAGATGTATGCTACGGGTCTGTCTGCGAGACAAAATTCGTAATGAAAACATCAGGAGGCAAACAAGAGTTACCGATATAATTCAGGAAGTGGCTAAAAAGAAATGGCAATGGACTGGCCATCTTACTAAGACTGGATAAAGACAGATGGGTGCATAGAATAACAGTGTGGAGGCCTAGATATACTAAAAGAAGTGCGGGTCGTCCACAGAAACGTTGGGTGGACGACATTAGGGAAGTGGCAGGTTGTGCACGGTGGTTAAATACAGCACAAAACAGAGAGACATGGAAAACGATAGAAGAGACCTATATCCAGGAGTGGATGAATCCGGGTTGAGGAAGAAGAAGAAGAATAAACCACAAATTTACGTACAACTAATCTATGTGCCATATAATTATACAATATTTTAAAAAAAATCTAAACTTTTTCTTAAAATATACAGTTCAATTTTTCGTCTGCTCTACTTCTTTTAAATATCAGCACCTTTTAATTTTCATCTTAGATTAATTATCTCATTAAAATAGACTATTTATTATCTCAGAACAGACGCAGTGGCTCATTAATTTTCTGAATCCGAACATGGCCCGTATTGATTTTACCTTGTTAACTTTCCATGTTGTATATATTTACGAGATAATTAAGATTTAATTGGACTTTATTACATTTTACGGATTAAAGATTTTTTTTTGCATGTTAATTAAATGTTTTCACAAATTTGCTTAGAAGCAATTTAAAAATATAGTTTACTATATCATTATGTTATATATGATTAAGATTCTTTTTAATTTTACTTAAATTTCTTTACTTAAATTTCTTATTAGTTCTTTAAAAAATTAACTTATAGGATTTGTTGTATTTAAGTTAATTAGTCATTAACTTATTTACATTCATTATAAAAATATTTAAATTTTTATGTTTCATAAAGAAATTGAAATGGAAGTGCGCTATTTTGTCCACTTTATAAACTAAATTAAAACAATTAATTTCTTTGGAATAATGGAAATAATAAATTTTACTAATTTCTACAAAATGGAGCAGCTCTCCATACAAATTACCTGCATTAACTTTAAAAGGCGTTAATGTAACAGAAAAAAAAACAGTTTTTATTTCCAGCTACGCTGTTTACAAAAAATTAGATAATATTACGTATTCAAGAACAGAACTTATTATAAAAATTCTAAGAGCTGGCTACATAAAAAACCTTATCATCGTTGTTACATGGCTAATTTTTTGTGTGAAGCATTATTTTGTGTAGCCATTATGAAATAGTCATGTCTGCCAGCGCGATCCCGGGGCTTATGGCGGGAGCGGCCAATCGAAAGGATGAAATTTTGACACTAAAAATATTATAAGGTACACGAGTTATAATTGCGAAAATAGCTTTTATTTATTATTAAAAAACGTGGAAAATTGTTGGCAGACATTTTTCTGGTCGCTAAAATGCCGACAGACAACGCAAAAGAGGCATGAAATTTTAAAAATTATCTGGAAAATTATTAAAAAATTGAATTTGAAAAATGAAAAAAAAATTGGCAAAAATCGCTACGAGCCACCGTTCTCAAGATATTTCGAATAGAAATAGCCAATACATGTCATTACTGACAAAAAAATAAACACGATAAGTGCATAGTTATTTGACCGAAATAATAAATTTGGAAATTTTTTTTTTTTAAATTAATCATACATTTTTCTGCGGAAAAATGATGATAAAACAGTTTCTGTTGAACTTTTGGCACAAAAAAATTTCAAATATTTTATTTCAGTCTAATAACTATTTAGTCAACATGTTTAATTTTTGTCAATAATGACAGGTATTGATAAGTTCGATTCCAAATATCTCAAGAACCATTACTCGTAGCAATTTTTACTAAAAGACCTTTTTTACGTAAAAAATGTATATTTTTTATTCAATAGTTTTATACAGGTACGGACAAAAAGTTATTACTCTTCAAAACAGTTAAAACACATGTAGGTCGCGCCACCTACAAATAGGAGTCATATTGACCTCAAAATCCAAATTTCTCATATCAAAAAACTCCCAGACACTAATTTTCATCCATATATTGACGTTACTTCAGAAATTATTTGGAAAAAATCGAAATAAAAATGAAACTTCTACACCCTGTATATCCGAAACTACGTACTGTCGAAGTTTCCGGAATACAGTTCGGACCACCCTGTATAATAATACAAAGATTATAAATTGTTCATTATCGAAAGCGGCACGATCCATGGTTCTCTTATTTATTGTTCGAACTCACTCTCACTACTGCATTATTATTTTACTATAATAAACCTACAGTAAATATTCTGTTCGACTATGAAATCGAACTTTTTGTATCGCAAAAGTATGCATGTCTGAACAGCTCCATAAGCTACTATGATAATTCTGTATCCCAGATACTCCTTCGTCGCCGCGCCGGGCGGCTGAAAATTCGACATTCAAAAATTCGGCCGCGCGATACTGTATGCGTCGCCGAATGCCATGTGTAAGGTACAATCCTTGTATATGAATTTTTAAAGTAGCTCAACCTAAGACGTTTTAGATGTAAAGCACCAGATGGCGGGGCGTATGTCACAGTCTTTTACTTCAAAAAAATATTTTTTGTTACTCTGAATTTAGAAGCGGCCAATAAAAACAGAGAAAATAAAAATCGATAATTTTCGGACTGTGCCAATTGGTTACTAATCGACCAGATACTTTTTGTCTATTAGATATGCTATAAAAGCTGGTGATTATACAATTCGACCATTGTAAATACCCGACAAATTCCGCAAGGCCGACGAGGTCGATGTTTTTCACTGATAAGAAAAAAAAATGTTTGTTTAGATAATTTTGGAGATATTTTTTCTTTCTGAATGCATATTTTAAAGTATTTTATATTCTTTGTCCGCTTGATCTATTACACTGGTCGCACGTACGAAGTTTTGTTTCTTGTAGTTTTAAAACATTTTTTTGTTTCTTTGTAGTTGTAAAGTAAAATTAGATTAATTTATTAAGTTTGATTATAATGTTTAGTGTAGACTACCAGAAGAGAGATTTTAGTAGGGTTTTTATATTTTATTTTGAAGTTAAGTAGTAGGTGAAGGGGTAATTTGGTTAATTTTTCTTTATGTTTGATTAATTAATAAGTTTGATAATTTGTTTAGTGTAGAATACAAGAAGTAGTTTGTGTAGTGTTCTTGTAAGAGATTATATTTATTTATTTTGTAGTTGAGTAGAAGGTGAATAAGGTATTTGGGTATTTTTTTCTTTTTGTTTTTCTTCTAATAATTGTAGTAGTTCTTTTAAATAGCGTGATAAATACATTATAATCTTCCTTCAACTTCGTTTAAAAGTGATTATTAAGATATAATTTTGGTTTTCTGGTAGTTGAATATACGAAAAAATGTCTGATCAAATTTATTTTAAATTAAATTAATTTAGTCTTATTAATCAAATTAAACTAGTCAAGTAATATCAATTGCAATCAATTATTAAAAAAATATTAATTATTTTGGAAAATAACTTTTGAAATGGAGTATTATTGATAAAATTTAGCCAATTTTTTTTACCCAGTAGCATATTTCAATATGATCTCATTCATCTATCATTTATCACTGTATAATAACTTTTTTGTGGCAGAAAAATATACCAGTTAGTTTCAAAATATTATTTCTTTTCAAATGTCACAAAAGTATTAATTTCGACGTGATTGGCAATATAAAAAAGTCATTTTAACGCCTAGGCATAAAAGTAAAGCACTTTTACGCCGAAGCATAAAAAATGACATAAGTTAATAAATTCAACGAGCGGTAACCATAGTTTCTCGATATATAATTATTCATGGTACATAGAAAACTTGAAAACAAGGTATGATCGATAGCGACTCCAATTTCGTTCAGTTTGCGCATATCACCTGTGACGTCATATGCCATACAAAAAAATATCCATATTGTTCAATTGCCACTAATAAAAAAAACCTAAAATAGGGAAGAATTAGGACATAATCCCAGGCCATAACACACAATACATAATTAGGACAATAAAATTATAGGACAGTAAAATCGTCGACCTTGACATTTGAAAAGTTATGACACATTATACACATTTATTATGTGTCATCCGTTTCAAAATTTGAAATTGGCGCGTGGAGCTTGCCGACCAATAGTGCCGTTTATCACCTGTGACGTGGTGACCAACCTGCGCAATATCATACCTTGTTTTCTTTGTATCATGATAATTACTTATAAGGTGTGAGTTTTAAATATTTTTATATTATTTGGAACGTTTGAAATTGTTTAAAAAAATATTTGTGGTGTTTGAAAAAAATAGCATGCTCTGTTCGGAGTAAAAATGACTATTTGTGCTTCGGCTGTATGTCAAAAGTACAGTCTCGCCACGAAAAGTGTCATTTTTGCTCCTAATAAAACAATACAGTAGAAAATTTTATGGTTTAACGGGCTTTGTGAGTTAAAACATAATGATATTTTCAGTTTCTATAATTCTTGATCGATAATAAACGGCGTCAGCGATGGCTATGAAATGAGGATCACTGTCATTTTATATGTAAATTTATATGGGAAATGTCGTCGATCGTCATTTCCCAGCCAACTGGACGCCGTTTTTTTTTCATATTTACAAAGTTAAAGCAAACTTGACTCTGATTTGTTTTACGCTAAGAAAGATTTATTTCGTGTAATAAAGATTTAAATGGTGTATTAAGTACATAATATTTATTTAAATGTCAAATAATATTATTGAAGCAAGTGCCAAGTTTTATTTTTAATTAAGAAAAAATTTAATCAAGAATGTATAAAAGTTTTGTTTTTAAAAAAAAATTATCGTAAATTCGTAAAACCTCAATTTAGAATAAAATGATCTAAGAATGAAATAAAATTTTATAGCCCTCTGTCAAATCGAAATAAAGTAAGTGTAAGTAACTTTTTTAAATATTAATAATTACCAGTAAATAGCATTAATGTACCAACATATTGAAATAATAATTTCTTTGTTAATACGGTTTAGAATCCTTAAAATAACAGCAAAAATAATCGAAAATCAACAATGAAAGAATAGTTTTGTTTAAATTTCTCAATCAGCTGAGCCCTATTATAGTTCGCAAAAATCCGAGCTATATTATTACATTACTCTGAGGGAAATACCGCAAATAATCGATATTTTTGACTCCGCTCCTAATCACATGCTTCATTCCTTTAAAGCTTCACGATTTGTTCACCAGAGGCAGCACATTTTGTCGCGAGGTTGGGCAACTTTAAGAATTTATAAACAAGGGTACAATTTAACTACATGCTTTTTCTGTATCTGAGATACGCGCGTCTGGCATACAGCGTCCTCGTCTGAAAGAGGTCTTAAGGTCCAAAGCCTCGTATGCCTAGGTATATGTATTCAACATTTCCAACGTCATCAGCGTATTGAAATTTTGTAATTATATGAGCCAAGAAACACAATATTCAGGAAACATGGTTCTGACTAAAAAATAATGATATAGGAAAATTTGCTCACGAAATTATTCCACAGGGTGCTTTAAATATAGGGTAAAAAAACAACTTTTTGATTAACCCTGTATAATAAATCAATTACTAAACTTTATAATAAACTGAGTTTACGAATTAAAGTTGATATATTTATATACACTTTGCTAAAAGAACAAGGAAATAGGACTAAAAATAAAAAATATATAACAATTTGAAAACTATTTTTAAGCTAATCACTACAACTAAAATAACACAGCGAGTGCATTGTTACCTATTTCCAGTTCTATATTCTATATAAAATCTAAATCTACATCAAAAGACACATTACATTTTTCATCCCGTTCACTGGCGTAGACTTACAGTTTCTGGTAATCCCCAAAAGGCAAATTACTTCTTTTGAAAAGCGAAAAGGAACCCTTACTTGCGATATGGTTATATCTCGCGGTCGGAAGAACTCAGATATTGAACATTTTTCTTTTATATATCTAACCTCAAAATTAATATTTAAGAAAACCGTTCACGTAAAACCGGACGCTTTGTAGCCGTTTCATGCGAGTGCCTCGTACCTGGAAGATTTAAAGGAAAGGTTTTCGATGGATATTGTTGCATATTTAATTTTGAATGGGTATTGTTTTGGAGGTCCGGGTTTTTGAAGAGAAAAGGAAACCTATCTTTGTAAATTTTTAATCATTTCAGCAGACAGATATACAGGAAGATTGTTGTATATATTTAACACTTTTATATTTCTTCCTGCATTTTTAAACATTCTAACAGATCTTGTGTTAAATAAAGTGCAAATATTTCTAGGCGTGGTAAATTTTGACCCCAGACACAGATCTATGAGGTTTTTTTGCGATCTATAGTACATCCCCAGATTGTCTTTACAAGAGGAAACGCTTTTTAAAACGTAGACAGCTTTTTTGAAGCTTCTCTATTCTGTTAATGTCATTTTTTTCCAGACATGGTCCATATACAGGGTGTCCCAGAAATAAGTGCAAATATTTTAACTGGTAGTATAGTTCAACCCCAGAAACACGCCTATGAGGTTTTTTTGCGAAAAAAAAATGTTGAAAATTTAAAATTTTTCTTGACATTTTCCGGGAAATTTGAAAAAACTTTTTAGTGCCACTTGTTATTCACCTGATATTTCCCTACGGTGTACTAAACCTTGCAGTGTTGCAACCTCCTATGTTATCCACATTCTACATAGAACAAAGTTCTACATTTATAAATTCATAGACAAATTTCTACTCAAAAAATTAGGAATGTTAAATTTAATCTTTTATCAGTGCTCATTATTAATAATTATAGAAAAAAAACACATTAATTATTTTTAGTATTTACCCTTTCAATGAAAACTTAACAAAAACCACCGAAAATTAACTAAAACATTACGTTTATGACGTTTACGAAAATCTTTGTTATGCTGCAAAATAACTTTATTTTGGAATAAATGTAATAAAATGATTCGTATTATTCACAATCAGGTCACAAAAAGAAATTCTTAAAATGTATATCGTAATTTAAAATTGAATTCAAGAAATTTAGAAAACAGCCCAACGAATAATCGATTCATTTTTGTTTTGTTTGTTTTCTTTCATGTTTCTCTGTTTTATTTGAACCACTGTTTTACAAAACACCTTGAAAAGCGCACATTACTTTGAATACCTTTCTGAATGAATAAATGTGGAGAATTATTGTCTCTTATCGCCACTTTACGAACTACTTTCAATCTAAGAAAATACATGTTTCACTCAACAATTATTGACAACGCATTTTGTTTTTTCGCTATTTTTTCGATATATTTCGACAATTCCATCGACAGCCTAACCGTCAGCCAAGAACTGCTGCGTGTGAACTGGTTCTTTGAGTTGCCGGTCGCCGCGCCGTCGTGGCGGGCTTGCGTCAAAGGACGATGTTAAGCAACGTTGTCGTAGTTACAACAATTTCAAATTCAAGACATTCGAAGCAATCAAATTCGTATTAAATTTTAAAAACAAAACAGAGAAACATGAAAGGAAATAAACAAAACAAAAATGAATTGATTATTCGTCGGGCTGTTTTCGATGTATTGAATTCTGAATTACGATAAACATTTTAGAAATTTCTTTTTTGTGACCTTATCAATAACCAATTCATTTGTGTTTTGTTTGTTTCCTTTCATGTTTTTCTGTTTTATTTTTAAAATTTAATAAGAATTTGATTGCTTCGAGTGTCTTGAATTTGAAATTGCTGAAACTACGGCAACCTCGCATGACGCAAGCTCGACACGGCGGCGCGACAAAGGAGCAGTTACCAGTGATGCGCCGCTCTCTTGGCCGACGGCCGACGCGACGTTTGGGCTGTCGATGGAATTGTTGAAATACATAGAAAAAATAGCAAAAAAACAAAATACGTATTTAAAATTGTTGAAAGAAACATATATTTTCTTAGATTGAAAGTAGTTCGGAAAGTGGCGGCAAGAGACAATAATTCTCAACATTTATACATTCAGAAAGGTATTCAAAGTAATGTGTGCTTTTCAAGGTGTTTTGTAAATCAGTGGTTTAAATTGTGATGAGGCCTATATGAAAATAATGTGTTAAAAACGGGAACTGTTATTTTAGTAGTTATTATAATAGCATGTACAAGTAAAGCAGCACAGTGAAGTGTATTTTAGTTAAGTGTATATCGAAAAAGAGAACTGTCACAGTTATATAGATCTGTCATAAGTATCTTTTTTAATGTTGGGTAAGTTTTTTAATGTAACTTTTTTGACACATTATTAAACATTTAACTTTTAATTTATTTTATGTAATATCACAATCTTAAAAATGTAATGCATCTCTGCAAACTCCTCAGGTGTGTTGTGGTTTTATGACTTACTTTTAACATATACTTTCTTGTCCCTATGGCAACACAGTGCGTCGAATTAACTGAAATCCGGGCTTGATCCGCGTAATTGGATGTAGTCGGCGATATCTGCCGGCGGTTCTCAAAATGTTGCGATTATTTTTTTAAATTTTCAAAGTTAAATAACTCAGTTATTTTCAATTTATTTTAAAAATGGTAAAGAGAAAATATGTTTATTTTGACCAGATCTACCACCCCTTAAAATATCTGCACTCATTTCTGGGACACCCTGTATAACATCACAGTAGCTGAAATGGGATAAGACAAGTACTTCAGCTAACGTTATCTTTAAAGTTTCCGAAAGTAACTTTCGATGCGGATATAACATTTTTAAAGAGATGTAAAACCTTTTGATACATTGAGAGACATGTTCCTTAAAGCGAAGATTATATTACAAATGTATTGCTCAGTCATCTGTAGAGGTTAGTATTCTTTGAGAGAGATTTTAATGAACATAACATTAATAAGCATAACATAAGTAAAAATAAAAACAAATTTAAAAATAATAATACAGAAAGTTTGAGGCTTTTGTTGGTTGTAAGGTAGGTAGTAATTGTTAAATGTGTAACTTGATACAAAGTCATTTTAACAGAATGCCAACGGTTTTATAGACGTATCTTTTGAGAAAATAAAACTAAAGTGTTCTCTCTTAAATAGTTGTATTTAGATATTTTAAATAGTTTATTCCCTTTGTTTTTTGTATTTTTTTGCTTCCGACGACGGGAAGAGTTATACTTCCCAAAACGTTAAGCATTTTTTTGACCGTTAGCATTAGCGTAACTAGCAATTTATCCCCAACCTGGGGGGGGGGGGCTGGTGTTTAGTCCAGGGGGGGCCTAGGGCTTTTGTTTTTTAAAAATGAAAAATAATTTTAAAAAACACATTTTTTGAATAAAACATTTACATGAATTTCTCTATCAATAAATTTCATAGACTTGGTTATCAAACCGTGTTCCCGTAGATTACTTAAATACCTAAAAATTTTCTAAAAAAAAATAAAAATTAACACATTTTTTCAACACAACAAAATAATATTAACTAAACAAAACTAGAAAACGTAATTTTTACTGCATCACAAGTCAATAAAAATTAATACGTAGCCAAAAGAGTCATAATTCCGGATTTCTCTGGGGGGTGCCCAGCAGTACCTGGGGGGAGCCCGGCACCTCCGACTGACAAGCTGGTTTCCGTTGGATCAACGCAGCAGTGTTTACAATAAAAATAATATTTTATTTTGTATATTATTATACATTTTGACTATACATATGACTATTATGAAGAAATATATTTTTATATAATTTAGTTTTATTTGTATTAAAAATAAAATAATTCCTGAAACTCAATTTGTGGTATACTAAATATCTGTGGTCTTTAATACACATCATATCATTAATTAATATAATTAAGCGGGCTCTGGAAATGACAGCCAATCAAATAATTTATTTAGACAGCCTAATTGCTAACCTCTAGGAATAAAAATGCGCTTAATTAACATATATATAGGTATATCAATTCGACAATAAGGTCAAATAATTTATAGAATTAGTAGAAAAGAAACGGTTTATAAAATATGTTTTAAAATTTAATTTGAATCTAGGAATACAAATTATTTATTTATAAACAAAATTGTAAATTATCCAATTAACAAATTAACTTGTTAAGTACGAATTTTAGAAAGATACGACCTGTATTTAGGAGCTTTATAACAAGAGTTCTGTATTAGTTAATTAAAAGTAAATACTTTTGTAAGATAGACTTTTTTTATTTAGAAATCTTTAATAATCTAGTAAACTTAACTAGTAACCTTTCCTTTTTCTCGAAATTATTATCATATTATTATCAGTATCTCTAATTATTAATATCTCTGAAACTATCGAAATATATTTACTCATATCTGAGGATTATGTAAAGTGATCTGAAAAGAAGCCAAAAATGCAATAATATACAGGGTATATACACACTACAGGCATTATACCAAAGGATTGGTAAATGTCTACTTTTGTACCGTTGTCCAAGAAACCCAATGCCAAAGAATGTTCCGACCATCGAACAATTGCCCTGAAAGTGTTTTTGAGAATTATTCATAATAGAATTTTTGCTAAGGTGGACTCAGAAGTCAGTGACAACCAAGTAGGGTTTAGAAGAGTTTTCGATAAAGTTCAACATCATAGACTAATTGAAATACTTAAAGGCATGAATATCGATAGCCGAGATATCAGGATAATAGCAAATCTTTATTGGGGGTAAACAGCGAAGGTTATAGTGGTCGACGAACTTTCTGCTGAAGTAAAGATTCTGAGCGGCGTTCGTTAAGGACATATACTTTCCCCGCTATTGTTTAATATATATAGCGAATCAATTTTTTGGGAGGCCTTGACTATTAGAAAGGAGGGCATCACTATTAATGGGCAGGTCTTAAATAATTTGCGGTTCGCGGACGATACCGTCCTTATAGCAAACAACGTGGAGGGTCTGCAAACACTTCTGCAAAGACTAAACAACACGTGTAGAGTCTATGGCCTGAAAATGAACCATAAGAAAACTAAATTTATGATAATCACTAAGAGAGAAGATGTCCAAGCCAATGTTCTAATAGATGATACACCTATGGAGAAAATACAAAAATTTAAATATCTTTGGTTGACCGAAAACTTGGATCAATCAGCAGAAATAAAAGCTCGAATAGAAATAGCCAGAGCATCCTTTGTGAAACTAAAAAAATATCTGTGTAGTGGAGACATCAACTTAAAGCTTAGATTGAGAATGCTAAGGGGTTACATATTTTCAACTCTACTCTATGGTTCAGAGGCTTGGACACTTAAAAGGGCCGAAATGGAGAAGCTTGAAAAATTCGAAAGATGGTGTTATCGACGTATGCTGAGGATTGCATGGACTGACAAGGTTACAAATGTAAAACTGCGACACATAATTCAGAAGGATGAAGAGGTGATTAACACTCTTAAAAAGAGAAAAACTTGAGTACTTTGGACACATAATGAGAGGACCTAAATATGCCCTGCTGCAGAACATAATACAAGGAAAGATAGAGGGCAGAAGGAGCCAAGGAAAAAGAAGAACATCATGGCTCAAGAATTTGAGAGAATGGTTTGGAATGACTTCAAACCAGTTATTCAGAGCAGCCGTTAACAAAGTTAGAATTGCCATGATGATTTCCAACCTCCATTAGGAGATGGAACCCGAAGAAGAAGCCATACTTTAGGTTCGCACTTAAACAAAATTCCCAAGTTTTTTATTCTTCGAGCTACAGATGCGCGACGTACTATTGCCGGACCCTGTATAAAGTACCAAATTGGTTTAAGTATATTCAAATATAACACTTGCAGCAACGACAATAGATTTTATACGTTACTAAGTTAATTAAAAGCATATTTTTTGTAAGAAAAAACGCTTCTTTTATTTGGGCATCTTTAATGAACTAGCAACTTAACTAGTAAAGTTCTCTTTGTCTTTGTCGAGCGACAAAGCACGCAGTGGCTATTTAATTTCCTTCAGTCGGTAATTATGCTGCATTTTACGAGTAAGTATCAAATCTGGCAACCGGATTAGGTTTTTCCTTTAGAATTTTTTGCGGGTAATCGTAATTTCTAATTAATACCTCGCAGAGTCATTACCGTAATGCAGTTCATTTGCGCTGGCTTAATTAATTCTTTAATGATGGCAATGGCGGATTTTTAAGCGTCTTTAGTAAATTGCAGGTCACACAGCGCTCAATGGAACGAAATATGCTATGGGAATATCCAAGGAAGACCGTAAAAGAATAGAGCGGATACCTACAACAAAAGACGCACACGCGGATACGAACAAAAATAATAGATGTCATCCACAGAATGAAATCCCTCCAGTGGCAATGTGCAGGACACCAGACCTGGCAAGAAAGACGGACAACAGATGGACCATAAGAGTTATAGCATGGTATCCACGAGGAATTAAAAGACCAGAAGAAGACCAAACTTGAGATTGGACCATGATATTAAGAAATTAGTGGGGATAACTTGGGCTCGCATAGCCAACAATAGACGACAATGGGCCCAACTACTATGAGAGTATATAAATATGTGAGGGAGGCTACATCATAACTGGAAATGGTTCAATAAGCTATGAGAATGATGATAATGATATTAGTGATCTAAAAAATAATTAATTATATTTTTTCTATGCAGTCGAAAACCGACAAAATTAAATAAAAAGAAAATATTTCAGCCAAACTCATTCCTATTTTTTTACGAAACTTTTTCCAAGAACTCTGATGTTATTTTTGCTATCTTTATTTTTGAAGGGGGTTCATAACGTTAACCCCGTTCATATAACTCGTTAAAAGTAACTTTGCCATTTAATGATCATTAAGTATAAATTTATACCTCAAAATAAATATCCCAGTATAACATATCTACAACTTTCCGATAAAAAAAATAATTGAAAGTAAAAGAAATCTTAAAATAGAGGAAGGCAGCAGACTTTTTTAATATTTTTCATTAACTTACCAATTTTCTTCTGTAAAAGTTTTATTACAAAAATAAACCTGAAAAATTTACGTTTTCAGCAGAACTAACGACGCTTAAAAATCCACCATTGACATCATTAAAGAATTAATTAGGCCAGCGCAAATGAACTGCATTACGGTATGGCTCTACGAGGTAATAATTAGACATTACGATTACCCGGAAAAAATCCGAAGGAAAAACGTATAATGCGCTTGCCGGATTTTATACTTACTCGTAAAATTCCCGCATAATTACCAATTGAAGGAAATTAAATATCCACTGCGCGCTTTGTCGGTCGACAAAGACAAAGGAAATTTTACTAGTTAATTTACTCGTTTATTAAAGATTCCCTAATAAAAAGCGTTCTTTTCTTGCAGAAAATATCCTTTTAATTAACTGATATAGAATTCCTTGTCGTAAAAGTTATCGCTATTGTATATACTTAAACACTTTGACATATTGCAAAATTTAAGATTTTTAATTAAAAAAATAATCATGAATATTATTTTATAAATCAATGACATAACTGATTCTACAGAGTGAGAGAGAGAGAGAGAGAAAGACATTGGTTTATTTATAGAGCGCGTCAACAGCGAGGGTTTTTTAGGCCTCAATAATAAGCTTTAGTTAATATGAGGTTATTTTAAATTATTATAAATTAAAGTTTTTTCGTTATATTGATGCTGTTTAAGAATTCCATAACTTTATTAATCTTCGAAATGTTAAAAGGCGCGAAAATATTCTCCAGAGTCATTACCGTAATGCAGTTCATTTGCGCTGGCTTAATTAATTCTTTAATGATGGCAATGGCGGATTTTTAAGCGTCTTTAGTTCTGCTGGAAAGGTAGATTTTCATTGTGTTTCTTGTAATAACATTTTACAGAAGAATATTGGTAAGTTAATGAAAAAAAAATCAAAAAAGTCTTCCGGTATTTTAAAATTTTTCTTACTTTCAATTATGTTTTTATTAGAAAGATACAAATATGTTTGACTAAATTACTTCTAGTGTACAATAAAGAGTTTTATGAATACACATATACAAAGTGTCCGAATATTCCATGGACGTAGAAATCTACGTACTTTTGAAAAACACAAAATATCATTCAAGTCGGAATAACGATTCTTAAAGTATCTGAAAAAATGTGTTAATTTTTTTTTAGTTTAATGCCCTCTAGCGGAAAAACGAAGCATTTTTGTATAGAGGTAAATAATTGTGCCTAATGGACTTTATTTGATTCTAAAAATACGTAGTAATTCTATGTTCACGCAATATTCGGACACCCTATATATTGAAAGGAATTAGAAGGGGTGAAAATCTAAAAGTGTTGTGAGTTTAGATTTTTTTGCCTAAATCTTATAGAATGAACAGGTTACTATAAAATTGCTAAAAATTAACCCAAAATTCTTTGGGTTATAATTCCATCCGATGTCGATTTTAGAAATTTCCACAAAAAAGTGTTCTTCAGTATACTGAAATGAAAAATGAATGGGACATCCTCGAGGGAACTAATTAACTTAGATCACATATTCCACTTCTTCATCTGTATCAAAATATATATTCTCTGGAACGCGGATCTTTTTGTTGCAAGAACCCTCACAGGACACTCATATCTTACCAAATCATATATTATCAGAAATGACCCCCCTCCGAAATGCACCTTATGCAATAATTTAATGTCAATGAGACACATTCTTTCTGAATGCTTACCTGTTGCCTCCCATAGGTCTAGATTCTTTAATGGTGTTACCTATGAGAATATTTTCGCGCCTTTTAACATTTCGAGGATTAATAAAGTTATGGAATTCTTAAACAGCATCAATATAACGAAAAAACTTTAATTTATAATAATTTAAAATAACCTCATATTAACTAAAGCTTATTATTGAGGCCTAAAAAACCCTCGCTGTTGACGCGCTCTATAAATAAACCAATGTCTTTCTCTCTCTCTCTCTCTCTCACTCTGTAGAATCAGTTATGTCATTGATTTATAAAATAATATTCATGATTATTTTTTTAATTAAAAATCTTAAATTTTGCAATATGTCAAAGTGTTTAAGTATATACAATAGCGATAACTTTTACGAAAAGGAATTCTATATCAGTTAATTAAAAGGATATTTTCTGCAAGAAAAGAACGCTTTTTTATTAGGAAATCTTTAATAAACGAGTAAATTAACTAGTAAAATTTCCTTTGTCTTTGTCGACCGACAAAGCGCGCAGTGGATATTTAATTTCCTTCAATTGGTAATTATGCGGGAATTTTACGAGTAAGTATAAAATCCGGCAAGCGCATTATACGTTTTTTCTTTGGATTTTTTCCGGGTAATCGTAATGTCTAATTATTACCTCGTAGAGCCATACCGTAATGCAGTTCATTTGCGCTGGCCTAACTAATTCTTTAATGATGTCAATGGTGGATTTTTAAGCGTCTTTAGTTCTGCTGAAAACGTAAATTTTTCAGGTTTATTTTTGTAATAAAACTTTTACAGAAAAAAACTGGTAAGTTAATGAAAAATATTAAAAAAGTCTGTTGCCTTCCTCTATTTTAATTTTTATTTACTTTCAATTATTTTTTTATTGGAATGTGACAGATATGTTATACTGGGATATTTATTTTGAGGTATAAATTTATACTTAATGATCATTAAATGGCAAAGTTACTTTTAACGAGTTTTATGAACGGGGTGTTCCTTCTTGACCCATTCTAAGAAAAAAAATTCATTTGAATGTGTGTCCTAAACGTCTTAATTTTTGAGGTACAGGGTGGTAAAATTTTTTAATTTATTTTTCATAATAACTCTGATGTTATTATAGACATCTTTTTGTATCTCAATAATATCTTTTAAGCATCAAAATGCTTATTTTGATCTATAAACAATTTTATTTATTTCAACCAGTGGCGTTCATACGGGTTTTGCGTTGAATATTTTTGAAGGAACGCCACTAAATAATTTTGATCTATGAAACAATTTTTTTTGTACCCCAAAAAATAATTTATAAGCATAGAAGACGTGTATGAAATTTAAAAATAAAGATAACAACATAAAGATAACAATAACATTAGTTATGAAACAATTTTTTTTAGAAAATTTCACCACTCTGTATCTCAAAAGTTAATATGTTTAGAGCATACATTCATGTAAAGTGTTTTTCTTAAAATCAGTTCAAGAATCACCCCCTTAAGTAATAGCATGTCATTTCGGAACCCTCTGTATATTGAAAATAATTAGAAGTAGCAAAAATCTTAAAGTAGTGTAAGTTTTTTTGCCAAGTTTTTTTAAACTTTATAAAATACTAGCGTGTACCAGTGACTTCGTTCGCGTCGAATTAATCATTTGTAATGGTGATGATAAAGCAAAGCAAGAATTTCCATTAACATACAAACTGGATAAAATTTTCTCACATTTATGTCAACATGAGAAAAAACAATATGGCGATATTATTATATAACTTGGTAATATTTGAGGGGTAGTTTCATCTCGTTGGAATTTCACTTTCAAAAAATCCGTTTGCCAAAAATAAGCTTTTTACGTCAAGCAGTTTAAGCAGAATCGTGGTTAGGAAATGACCCAACTTTTGGAACACCCTGTATGATTTTTTAAAAATTTAAAAATATGTAAAAACCAAATAAATTATGCTTGTCCAAGCGTTTTCCCGAAAGACTAACCGTTTTTTAAATAACAAATATTGTAATATTTGTGGGGCGTTTTCACCCTCTTGGAACTTGAGATTCGAGAAACCCCTTCTTATCGAACCTCTACACCCCAGAGTCAATCCGTTTGCCAAAAATCAGCTTTAAACGTCAAGCAGTTTAAGCAGAATCGTGATTACTCATTGGTCATATTTTAGGAAACGCCCTGTATAAATTTTTAAAAATCTTAAAATATGTAAAACAGCAAAATAAAATATACGCGTTTAAGTGTTTTTTCGAAAAACTCACCTGTTTTTTAATAAAAATATTCTAATATTCGAGGGTGGTTTCACCCTCTTAGAATTCGAGTTTCAAAAAATCCCTTTTATCGAACCTCTACACCCTAAAGTCAATCCGTTTTCCAGAAATCAGCTTTTTACGTCAAGCGCTTTAAGCAGGATCGTGATTAATCAATGACCAGATTTTTCGAATCACCCTGTATACTTTTTAAAAAAATCTTAAAATATGTAAAAAAAATCAAAATAAAATATACGTGTTTAAGCGTTTTTCGAAATTTGACCGTTTTTAAATAAAAATTATTGTAATATTTGGGGGTGGTTTCACCACTTGGAACTGGAATTTCGAAAAATCCCTTCTTATCGAAGGATCGTGATTAGTCAGTATGTCAGTCACTTAAGGGTTTTATATATTAGTATAGATTAACCGTTAACCCAAAATTTTGATAACTATTATATTTTTTATTTTCAAATCAAATTTCTTGTAAATAAAAAAAATAACAATTTGTTTCTGTAACTTTCTTATTGGAAATGGATAGTTCCTGGAACATCTAAACATGGTAATCAGAATTTCATTGGTGATTTCAAGTTACATATATATTATATTCATAATTTTGCTTTTTTATGAGACACATTTTATTTGTGATCTTATTTTTAAATAAAAATTATATTGTATATATTAGTACAGTAATCAGGTAATAATTGTATACACTCAGATGCAAAAAAATGCAACGGAGAAAATTTTGGTCAAATTTAAAATGTTATATTTTTGATGTTTCATCCACGTTAACGTAGATGGAGCTAAGAAGGCTTATGTAGGGTATATATAAATAAACAAAATAGGGGCCAAAAACCCTACATATATGCTTATTCTCTGCATTAAGTTCATCAGATCGAAGGGAACAGCCATTCGATGACCGGTTTAGGAGATTTTTCTCCATCGTCAGACCGACTTTGCTGTAACCCTCGATCTGACCAACGAAAAGCAGAGAATAGCATTTGAGTACAAAACGTAGTACTATGGCGAGAGTGCTAGACGCTCTACGCCATCTAGCGGCAGCTGTGACAATCACAGATCGTACCGCAAAAATTAAAACCAGCGGCCTACTGGACAAACATGCTTGCTTCATCCACGTTACCGTAGATGGGGCTAAGAACGCTTAGGTAGGGTATATATAAATAAACAAAATACGAGTAGCGGAAAAAGGGGCCAAAAAAACGTGGATGAAGCAAGCATGTTTGTCCAGTAGGCCGCTGGTTTTAATTTTGGCGGTACGATCTGTGATTGTCACAGCTGCCGCTAGATGGCGTAGAGCGTCTAGCACTCTCGCCATAGTAGTATGTTTTGTACTCAAATGCTATTCTCTGCTTTTCGTTGGTCAGATCAAGGGTTACAGCAAAGTCGGCGAAACCGGTCGTCGAATGGCTGTTCCCTTCGGTCTGATGAACTTAATGCAGAGAATAAGCATATATGTAGGGTTTTTTGGCCCCTTTTTCCACGACTCGTATTTTGTTTATTGTTATATTTTTGTTACTTTTAGCCCTATTTTCATAATTTTTTTAGCAAACTGTATATAATTATATCAACTTTAATTCGTAAACAAAGTTTTTTATAAACTTTAGTATTTGGCATATTATACAGGGTTAATCGAGGGGTTGTTTTTTACCTTAACTTTAAAACACCCTGTGCAATAATTGCATGTGTAAATTTTTCTAAAATATAAGCTTACGGTCAGAACCATGACTTCTGATAATTTTTCTTTTTGATTAATGCCAATATAAGCTTTGGTTAATTTTTAAGAGCGAAATGAACTGATCACGATCAATTTGCAATTGTTTCAATTATCATTACTTTTTGATGTCATTTTTTAATGACGAGATGGTTTTGGTAACCATTTTGGTAACGTCATATTATGCTGCATTGGATACAGTCCTGGATGACTAACGATACAGTCCTGGATGTAATAACCATTCATAACGAAAACAGAACTAACGATATTAAAGAAAACATCTGTATTACTCAAGTATACAAACGGAAGAAAAAAATTGTAAAAATACCCTAATATTTTGTATTATCTCCCTTGGTTGCTACAACTGCATGTATACGTCCTTTAATACTGCCATTAAGATGGCATATATCATATTGCGTTATGCTTTCTTCTTTAAGAACCAAGCGAAGTTTGTTTAATGCAGCTGGTACTGCTTCGCGACCTTTAACCCTCCTGTCAAGCATTTACCAAACGTCAAATATGATGGGCAGTTCATAGTAGTATATGGTTCACAATAATCAACAAAACCACCTCGCCATATTGAAAAATAACATCAAAAAGTAATGATAATTGAAAAAATTGCAAATTGTTGGTGGCAGGTTCATTTCGGTCTTAAAAATTAACCAAGGCATATATTGACATGATCCAGAAAACAAAATGCTCAGGAGACATGGCTCTGATCGTAAAATTGTATTTTAAGAAAATGTACACGAAATTATTAAGGTAAAAAACAACTCCTTGTTTAACCCTGTATAATATGCCAAATACTAAAGTTTATAAAAAAAGTGAGTTTACGAATTAAGGTTGATATAATTATATACAACTTGCTAAAAAGTTCATGAAAATAGAGCTAAATAGAGCTTGCGTTTTTTTTTGCACCTGAGTGTATAAAATAATATTCCATGATTATTGTTTAAAGATAACGTAGTCTAGCGGACTAAACATTTTTTTTAATCAAAAATATAAATATTGCAGTATACCAAACTTTATTTTGAATGTGGTAGATAATGATTTAGTACCGAAACTAAAAGAATTTCGGACTTCCATTGTCTTTATTTATTTTGCTTGTACAATATTTCGGTAAAAAGTAGACCTAACTAACTGTTAACATTATTAAGTGCGAACTAACCTAAATCCTAAAACTAACCAAACTGTTTAAGTATATACTATTATAACACCTCGATCGAGAAGTTTTACGACAAGGAATTTTATATCAGTTAATTAGAAGCATATTTTCTGCAAGAAAAGAACGTTCTTTTATTAGGGAATCTTTAATAAACTAGTAAACTAACTAATAAAATTTCCTTTGTCTATGCCGACATTGTGTTTTTAATTTCGTTTAATCGGTAATTACGTGGGAATTTTACGACTAAGTATAAAATCCGTAAAGCGCATTATACGTTTTTTCTTTGGATTTTTTTTCCGGGTAATCGTAATTTCTAATTAATACTTCACAGAGCTATTACCGTAATGCAGTTTATGTGCGCTTGCTTAATTAATTTATTTTTTAATGATGGCAATGGCGGATTTTCAAGCTTCTTCAGGTTTTTTCTGTTCTAATAGTTTTCCAGTAGAAATTCAATAAGTTGCTTTAGAAATATACGAAACGACAAAAAGGTGATAACTAAATTAAAACTATCTGTATAAAAATATCTGTATATGTTTAACAGAATATCTTAAATATTTCAGTACTTGCCCTGGTCGTTAACTAACATAGCATCACTCTTTAACTGTAGAGTTAGCAAGGTGAGTTTTGTTGTAAAGATCTTTTAGAAGAAGCCGTAATTTTTTGGGTGTGTAAAATTGGTTGGATACCCCAGCTTAGTTACTTTAAAAGGTAACTAAGAACAGAAGAACCAGCAGATCTATAAGTGTCATACTACGGTGTTGTCGGGTTTCAACTCAAGAAAGGCGAGGGTATTGAACGAGAGGGTCTGGAAGTCCCAGAGCAATCACAGCGCTACAAGATCATCGATTAAGTATTTTGGATCTCAGAGATCTAATTGCCAGCATCCGCGCCATTGCAGATCAGTTGTTTGAAGAACATGGAAGGCTAGTTGTTTTGGCATTTTCTCTTATTGTTCGCATTGGGTATTTACTACCTCTTATTCCAGAAAATTTAAGAAATAGTACAGTTGATGGTTGGAACCTTTGTGATATATTACTGATCTAATGGAGTCTTTTTATATTAAGAAAACATTCGACCAATGCGTACTACCCTAGTGAGCATTTTATTCCTTTAAGGGAAATGTGTGCTAGGTCAAGGACTGTATAGATTCAAGGGTAAGTGCGCATTTATTCGCACCGGACGCAACACACATATCGAACGAATCGCAATATATTTGTTATCATCGCATATTATATTCGGATTTTCTTACCGCATTTTCATTTTAGTGCAATCCTCAAAGAGGGCTAGTACGAAACTTCTGTTTTTCACGTTCGCTTCCCAAATTTAAAATGAGTAGTAGTTCTGATGAAGAATTATTTGCAATTGCATGTGAATTTGAAGAGGAAGAGCAAGCAAAGGAGCAAGAAAAAAACGAATTTGAGTCCATAATGTAAATTTGAAAAGAAAATTGTATGGAGAAGCAGAAGAGTATGGTTCTCAGAAGAATCCCTGACTAGTCAGCGCCTTTCTTATTGGTTAAAATGCGTAGAAATCAGGTTTCTACGCATTTTAACCAATGAGAAACGTGCTGACTAGTCAGGGATTCTTCTTAGAACAGACTTGTATGACCTATGAAAAATTTAGAGACGACAATCAAATTCTTCAAGTCGATTCCTGTTTACATCGCGCATTTGATCGAATTTACGAATGACGTCATCCGCACGCATCGTATATATGGATTTAATTCTTTTCTAATTATTCTGAACGGATTTCCGTGTCTACGATGCGTCCGATACGAATGTATGTGCGTTATCTCATTTAAAATAAGGCAAACAATAATTTTCGTCCGTTCCGTATGTCCGATACGTGCTTCCGATGCGAATAAATGCGCGCTTACCTTAAAGGATTGTTCGATCGCTTCAAACCGTCGCCGTCGTAGTCGCCATGGATGCTTACGTCACGCAGGGACCAGCGCTCCACAGTGCGGCGGATAGTAATTCTAGCGGGACAAAATCTCAGGAACGATATTTGGGACTTAAAATCTAAGAACGTAGCAAATGGTCTAATATATAGCAACCAAATGGTTAAATTTATTTATTTATTAACAACTTAATTTATTAATAAATAAATAAATACAAGATAATAAAACTATGACATTATTTGTACATGATACACAAAAACCGTACTGTAAACCATTGCCAAATAAATAAAAAATAAATAACAAATAAATAAAATGATCGCAGATGGGTCTCAACACCTTTCTTTTCATCGTCACTAAGGGTACAAACATAGTGTGGCATCTCGATGCGATACTCGCCGCGATGCATCCTACACGCGTAACGACGCGTAGGATGCGCGTAGGATGCATCGCGGCGAGCATCGCATCGAGATGCCTGACTCTGTACATATCCTTAGAGAGTTGGGATCCGAAAATTGTCTCACGACATTCCACAAAACGGTTAAACGGGTCTTAGCTGTTGGTTTTAAAACGCTATTTTTTCTTGGGGGCTTCAAAAAATTCTTGGTTGTGACAGCTGAACTGGTGCGAGACTCCTAAAAATAATTTTTTTTTCAGCAATTTGGCAACACCCGGTAAAAATAAATATGGGCATGGAAACTACAAACACATTCTAGCATCAAAATTACTTACTACTTTTTGGTAACTATTGGTAAATCAAAAGATCAACGTCATTCTATATATCGATATTTGAAAAAAAGTAAAAATTTGATATCTGCAAAACAAAGGCACGAAGGATTTTAACAAATAATATACATACAGAATAAAAGTACATACTTTTGGCAATCTTAACAACATAATTTGGCTTTGGAATAAAATGTATCAGCATTTGTAAATATTTTGTTTTCGTATGACCTCTGTCTTGCTGAGCAGAAAACGACCAAATTTGGTTGACAAAAATGTATCGAAATACAAAGAATATATATATTTATTCTTATCAGTACACATTTTTTGGCTTATTTCTAACCAAACGGTTTTGTCCCGCTAGACTTATTTTCCACCGCGCTGTGCGCTCGTCCCTCAAACGCAAAAATAACTGTCACTGTCTAAAATTTTTAGCGCGAACTTCAACTCGGTCCCTAGATGACGTAAAAAAACTGACAGTACACGGAGATAGGAATCGAACTATCCTTATCTCTATAGTACCCTTGTGCTAGGTAACGTCGTTGTTACGTTGCCAGGCCCATCTTTTGCCTGATATGAAGCAATAAAACGCAGATACGTAACTGTTCCCTAAATGTGACAAAACTTTGCTCACTGGGACCAGTTATGACCTATGCATGCGAAACCTGGCCACTCAAAATGGATATATGAAAGTTCTACACCCTGTATCTCCGAAACTAAGCATTTTAGGACATACATTTATACGAACTTTTTTACATATTTTTATCTGCAGAATATGCTGCCGAAGTTTCCGGAATACAGTTCGGACCACCCTGTATATTTTTTATTTATTTTTAATATCTCCGAAACTATTGAAATATATTTACTCATACCTTAAGATTATGTAAGTTGATCTGAAAAGAAGCCAAAAATGCAACAATATACAGGTTGTTCCATTTAGAAAAAATCAATCCGATCCAGTCACACTTTTTTGAGCCACCCTGTCGAAGTTAAAATATTTTCCTGAAATACATCCTAGTAGGTACATACTTTAGCTTTTCACTTAAAGAAAATTCCCAAGTTTTTTATTCTAGGAGATACAGTTGCCCGACGCACTATTGCCGAACCCTGTATAACATTATATACAAAAAAAGTTAAAGAATTTTACGTAGAATCTAAAAATAAAATAAAAAATAGGGGATTGTGTTTAAAAAATATACGTTATATCCCCTACATGTTTTTTGGAGCACTCTGTATACTTAAAAATAATATTAAATTGTGTATCTCAACATTCCATAAAACTTTTCTATTTAACATTTCTTTCTAATTTTCCAAATAAACGAGATAAAACACTTTATGCTATCGTTAACTCACCCTATACAATAAGTAATGTTTTCTTATAAGTTAATATTAATTTAAATTTTATTATGTAACTGCGATATCAGTCCAAACCTAGCCTTAGCTTGGAATCTCCTTCAGCTATGGACGGCAGCCGGTGCACAAATTTTGAAAAGTTAGCCAGCCCTTGTTTTCGTGTCTTAGCAACGGAGACAAATGAAAATCGGGACCTGTCAGTTTTCGATGCAACAGTTTAATAAATGCGGCTTTTCGGTCTTTTTATTGTGGATTGTTTTATTGTTTGGTGTAGAAAACTTCGGGGGCGGTGGTGAAATTTTGTGAAATATGAATTTAGGTGAACTGCTTTTGACTTTTTTTTATTTATCGTGTTGTGCGTGTTTCAGTATGGATGCTGTTACTAAAAAAATGTGAGTAATTTAGAGATATTATTTATTATACAATTTTCGATATTGAGGGTATATTTTTGTAGTTTTTTAATCAGTTGTAAAGCCATTTTTATATAGTAATCAGTAGTAAAGCCAGTAAACAAAAAGCTTGATTGTTTACGTAATAGATTTTTATATACATAGGTATTTTATTTATTCTTAGGCCTAGATGTTTTATATACATTTTTATGTATTTTTGATGGTTTCTATTATTCTAGCGTATGTGTATACTTTCAGAAACTTTAGATAATGATAATTTAGTAAAATATTAAGGTTTAGTCAACATTACTTATACAAGGTATATATACAGGATGACAAAATGGCCATTGTTCAGAAAAGAAAATAAATTTTATATTTGAGATTTTAACTATTTTTTTACTAAAATTGCAGGCAATATATTTCGTATATTTTAAAAAGGTTTTTATAGATGTACAGGGTGTCCCATTTTCGTGTGTTTTGTACTAAAATTTTGCACCTAGAGGAATATAAAAAATACGTTTTATGTATTCTATTCCAGTAACAATACATACCTAGCTGTTTAATAAGGAAATTGCAGGTTGCACAGCGCTCAAAGGAACGAAATATGCTATGGGAATATCCAAGGAAGACAAGAAAAGAATAGAGCGGATACCTACAACAAAAGACGCACACGCGGATACGAACAAAAATAATAGATGTCATCCACAGAATGAAATCCCTCCAGTGGAAATGTGCAGGACACCAGACCTGGCAAGAAAGACGGACAACAGATGGACCATAAGAGTTATAGCGTGGCATCCACGAGGAATTAAAAGACCTAGAAGAAGACCAAACTTGAGATTGGACCATGATATTAAGAAATTAGTGGGGATAACTTGGGCTCGCATAGCCAACAATAGACGACAATGGGCTCCACTACTATGAGAGTGTATAAATATGTGAGGGAGGCTACATCATAACTGGAAATGGTTCAATAAGCTATGAGCATGGACTTAAAATAAAATATAGACTACACTATTTACATCTCAACGCGGACAAACAACCTTTTTTGTACACATGTTTACTTCTGGGTACAGTCGACCGAGCCTTCCTCATCCAGCCTATGTTGTCACGTCTTTAATATTATCAATATTTTTTTTCTTGTTATACACATATATTGAGATATTAATACTACAGTTTAATAAAGTAGGTTTTAATATTCCATAGATGTATTAAATAGTCCTTATACTACTAAATTATAAGTCGGATACTGTTTAATAAGGATAAGTTCTTTACAATATGACAACACCGATTAGAGGCGAGGGAGCCTATTCATTCATTTATTACCTTGTAGTACGTGTCGCACGTGTGCGCGGTAAAGCTTTGTTGCCGCTATCTCCCCGGCTGTATTAACGCATTTTCTTAGCTTGTAGTCCTTAAGTGTTTATTTTATTGACTTTTTCTGTTCAAAAACTATAAAATATGGTTCGCCAGTGCCAAATTTATAAAGAAATTTGACTTAAATAATCCATTTAAGTCTTGAAACGACTTTTTGACCGGTAGGCAACCTCAATTTACCCATTGGCAGTCAGTGGCGTTGTTGTAGAAAGGCGCTTATTTAGATAATATTTTAGTAAAATGTAAAATCTGAATTTTTTCTTTTACATTACATTATTTACTTACTTACATTGTAACAAAATCATAATTATAACCCTGTTAATAATTAATAATGTTTTTATTAAAAATATATTCCGGTTTATTCTAAAATTATCTTCAGAATCTAAAATAACATACAAGAATTTAAAATGATATTACATTATGAAACATTATTTTTTAATATACCGGGTCGTCTCAAAAGTGGCTCAACCCTATAACTTTTTAATTTTTTTCAGATAAAAAACAGATTTGTATGTTAGTAGGTATATGACATAAATTAGGATTTATTGACGTATTCAATTGTTTTTGGTCTCTTCCTGTTTCACCGAAATGATTACATCTTTTGATTTTTAAAGGCACCCTCGGTATATTGCTACTTTATTCGATAAAAAATGACACTCTGAATAGAATGACATATCATATGCCAACTTTTGACATTGTCGCTTAAAAACATATTTATCCTATTTTAAATTTCAATCCAGTTTTTTTCAATCCACTAAGTTTTAATCAAGGAGCCTTGGAAAAATAGTTTTGATCGTCTAATAGGTTTCGTGTCTTGTCTAGGCCGGTTAAAAGATGTACAAATCGTATTTTTAATCATACATATGTCAATTTTTTCAAATGGAACAAGGGTGACTCATTAGCATACTTGGAAAAAGCATTTTTTATGAATATATTGATACCACACACTTGGTATTTCGAGTCAAATTGTCGTTATAGAACCGCGTGTTACAATTACAATTAAACCATATGCGAAAATGTCAAAAGTTGACATATGATATGTCATTCTATTCAGAGTGTCATTTTCTATCGAATAAAGTAGAAATATACCGAGGGGTGCCAGTTTAAAAATTAAAGTTATAGTCATTTCCGGTGAAACAGGAAGTGACCAAAAACAATTGAATGCGTCAATCAATCCTAATTTATTTCATATACTAACATACTAAATCTTGTTTTTTTATTTGAAAATATAAAAAGCATTATGGGGATGAGCCACTTTGAGACGCAGCCGGTATAATAAAGACAGTACCGAGTTAAATAAATGTGGTTTTTATTTTATCCACTTCCTATCACCTTCCTTGCTTTTAATGGAACAGATTTATGTTTTCTCTAATTTACATAATAAGATTATCGACTTAACCAGAAAAAAATACAACAATCATATTTTTTTTTCTCCCTGTCGCCGATTCTATTATATCTGTGGAATAGATCCTGTTTTGATTAATATTAGGGGTTGTAAATGTTTGACTAAAATTAATAATTTATTATTAATTTCAAAAATTACTCTAATTTCGATTATAAAATTTCTTCTATAACGTGTATTTTATTATTTTTATCCTTTTTGGACTCTAAATTGTTTTTTTCTCTAAAGTTTTATTTAAAAACCTGTCCTAAATCTTAATAAAATATAAAAAAGTTTAAATACGATATATTTTTAATTTAATTATAGCTTCATTAAAATAAAAAAATACCCGGCTATGATACGGAGAGTTCAGGTGTACTGAGAAACGAAAGACAGTGTTGTGTTTCTCGGCAGAGTCGTCAGGGAACGACCGTTACGACAGAGACAACCTATCTATCGCTCGTGTCGCACTCGTTATAACCTAAAACAATAACACAACAATAACAAGACAGTGTCTGACCGCATGTTCCAGCTATTTATGAATGAGATGCTCAGTCTATATTTTATTTTAAGTCTATGGCTATGAGAATGATGTTAGTGATCTAAAAAATAATTAATTATATTTTTTCTATGCAGTCGAGAAACGACAAAATTAAATAAAAAGAAAATATTTCAGCCAAACTTATTCCTATTTTTTTACGAAACTTTTTCCAAGAACTTCTTTTTCGTTCTTCGAAAAACTCTCCATAAAACATCATTTATATCACTTCCGGTGCCTTAAAAGTTCGGTCGAATTTCATTAATTACCTTAATAATCCCGAATAAAGACTCGCCTAACGACGGTGCGGTTTTCGTTAGTTAAAGAAAGACTAAACGATGGAGAAAGAGAGAGAAATGAAGGGAAAAACTCGCTGGGATATCGGTTTCCCTTCCTTTTTGATCATTTTCGGTTTGCTTTTAAGCGTCGCTGTTAAAAAGTTTTCCTCAACCTATTGTTCGATGAGAAACCATCTGAAAATTGTTACCGATTGTTATCTCTTGAAAGCGAAATTTCAGATTAATTTTGAAGTTTAGGTATGCTTAAGTCAGTAAACATTTTTAGCAGATTATTACTATTTTAATTTATACAGGGTTATTCACATCATAGGAGTATTGTAGCCAAATGATTAGAGTTTAAGAAACTGTGAGTGATGGGATCGTTGGAGGAAATAAAGCTACAATTTAAAGTTATTTTCAAACATTTCCGGAATGCACATTAATCTATCTTACTACTTTAATTAATGAGTCATTCCAAAAAGGAGTTTTTCCAAACTGCCTTAAGACAGCAATAATTATTCCTCTTCATAAAGGAGGAGATAAAGATCAAGCTTCGAACTATCGCCCAATTGCTCTCCTGCCCACATTATCTAAGATCATTGAAAGATTGGTTAAAAAAAGGCTTCTATCTTTTCTCCTTAAATATAAAGTACTTTCTACCCATCAATTTGGATTTCTAAGTAACAGTTGCACAAATGATGCTATGTTCGACCTTTTTAATAATGTATACTCTAGCCCAGTGATTCCCAAAGTGGTCCAGGTGGACCCCCAGGGGTCCACGGGAGACTTGCTGGGGGTCTACGTAGGCGTGAACAAAAAATGGGGGTCCATAAGATGTTAATGGGGGTCCACGAAAATTTATCTGCTTTTGATAGTAAAGAGCAAAAATGTAAGCATAGTTTTTATAAGGGCCTACCCACATTGTTTTTAAGTACCTATCTAAGCAGATAATATTTTAATAAGGCAAGCGACTGTTACTTGTCCAAACTTGCGTATTCGATATTACGTACAATTTCGTGTACAGACTTGCAAAGCGCTATCCGCCCGACAATGCTTAATGCTTGTTCAGACATGAACTTGATCACCACTATAAATACTTGATGCCAAAGGCAAACGCATTCATTGTTTCCGGAATTTCGAAAAAAAAGGCGGAATTTGGAAAAAAAGTTGTGAGAAAATTTATATCTGTGTTTGCTAGTGCCGGAGAAAAGTAAGTAACCTACCTTTTTTTTGTTATAGTACTTAAGTATTTTGTTTACGTGTACTAGTCGGTTGGATCGCAACGGCCTGTATAGATAGGTAACTTAGTAACTTACAGATATTTTAATTGTCCTCTTTCGATTTGAAGACAAACACAGCACGTTTTATTCAATTGTTTTTTCACGAGAGAGAAACACTGCCTCTAAAAAAGGCCGAATAAGCAATATTGCAGAGCAATTAATTTTGTAATTTTTCTTGCAAATAACTACTAATTTTATAAAACAGTAATTTCATAATCATTTTAAATTGGTTTTGAAGTAACTATTTTATCAAAACTATTCCTTTCGGAAGAGCGTGCGGTGCGCGGGCGACGGGAAAAGGGCGGGGCTTGGACTTCGATGCCAGTTTGTCACGTTTTAACAATGAAGCCGCAGACAAAAATACGCAAATACACGGAGCGCGTGAACTCATTGATTTAATAAAATGTTAGTTATCGTTTTATGGACAATTTTGGGATTTCGACTTTTATTTTTCCTACACAAATATGATCAGTATTCGATATGAGTACACCAATTTTATTTATACTATTAAAAATTAGTGGTAAATTATGTACTTTTAAAATTGATACCGTTTTGTGAAAACGTCTGTATTTGTCTCAGCGGTTTATTAGTTGGTCCCTTTACAAGCTGTAATTCTATTTCCGCGTGCTGACAAAGGCTGCGGTGTGATACCTATATTCAGAAAAAAACTTGGTTACTAAAACATTTTTTTTACAGGTAAGGTAACTGACACGAAACATGGCTACAGCAAAGAAAAAAATGTCGACAATATAGTATCGATTATTTGAAATATGGTTTTGTTCCATCAGAGGCAGACAAACAATTGCCCATGTGCCTATTATGCAACAAAGTTTTGAGCAATGACTCTATGAAACCATCAAAGCTCGAAGATCATCTAAAAAGGTGTCATACTGATAAAATAGGTAAAGATTTAAAATATTTTCAAACATTGAAAGAAAAATATGGAAAGAGACCCACCATGCACAGTATGTTCGCTTCAACATCTCAAAGTAACGATGATGGCTTGCGGGCATCTTACAATATCTCATTACTTATAGCAAAATCTGGAAAACCGCACACTATCGGAGAACAATTAATTTTACCCGCTGTTGAAGAGGTTTTAAAAACTGTTTTGCACAAATCTCCATTTGACGTACTAAAAAGAATTCCATTAAGTAACAATACTGTACAAAGACGCATTGATGAAATGAGCTCTGATATCGAAAGCTTTTGTGCAATCATCTGCAAAAAACTCATTTTTCTATACAACTGGACGAGTCAACGTTACCCAGTAATGAAGCATTACTATTGGCATATGTCCGATTTATTGTTGAGGAAGAAATTCACGAAGAATTGCTATTTGCCAGAACTTTGGAGACTGACACTAAAGGCGAATCAATATTTAATGTCCTGAATAACGATCCCATTTACAAACATTATTTCAGTGGCAACAGACGGAGCTCCTGCAATGGTCGGGCGATATCGTGGGTTTATAAGTCATCTCAAAAGAATTATACCAGGACTTACAGCTATTCATTGCGTAATCCACCGACAACATCTTGTGGCAAAACATTTAAGTGACAGGTTGAACCAATCTTCTTCATTTTGTAATAAAAGCTGTCAACAAAATCAGAAGCAATGCATTGAATACGCGTTTATTTGCTCAATTGTGCGACGAAAAGATTTCCAACGACTGCTCTTACATACTGAAGTACGCTGGTTGTCGAAAGGTGCATGCTTAACGAGATTTTACTCTGTTTTCGATTCCATATTAGAGTTCTTAGAAAGTAGAGATCCAGATTTAAAAGAAAACTTGATCAAATTCAAAGCAGACATTGCGTATTTGACAGATTTGTTTAAAAAATTTAATGATATTAACTTGCAGTTACAAGGGGACAGCCTGAATTTAATAAAAACAAAGGGGATAATTTCGGCTTTTCGCTCTATATTCCGCTACATATTTCAATCCAATGGTATTAAAACAGATTAACTATAAATCATTAACTGATCATTTTTTCCTGCTAAATGCTAAATTATCTTCACCTTTCCAATCCATATTATTCTTACTGTAAGTATTTTTTTATGGGTTTTTTCCCCTTATATCATAAAAGGCAGCGCCCCCTCGTTGTTGCCATTGCCATCACGATTATCTTTAAATAAAAGGAACTTTCATTTCGAAATAATAAACGACCCGACCGTTTACGACTCGTTGATATACGTAGGGCCCCATGGCAAATGAGCGAAATATTCTTTAAAAAGTTTACGATGGAATAAAACAGCGCCGTAAAACATATATGGACTTTGGAAAGATGTTTGTATCGACAGGGAGCATCTCATGTCAGAGTCACGTCAATATTCAGGTCTTATGAAGGGATTTGTAGGGATTGATTGTAGGGATAACGTAATAATAGGTTAAAGGAGGGGATAGTAATAAAAGCAAAATTTAATTAAAAAGTTTAATTACTTAGAGTAATTTTCCTCCTACTCTCTCAATTGTATTTCTCCATGTTGTTTTGTCTTGGTGCAGCAGTACTGGCCTCGTGCAGACTATGACGTATTATCGCTTTCTTCCCAACAATTTGGAGATCTCTAGGGACGTTTCCAGTTCACTTTTCCCTCCACAATTAGTTTTTTGGGTCATTGGTATTCTGAATATGTAGCCAAAGTTTTTTAAATGTGATTGATTTATTGATTTTGACAGTTTAGATTCGATATTCAGATGTTTGAGAATTGAAATGTTTGTTACAATGCCTAAACGAATTCTCACCAAAACATCCTCTAGCCGTTAAATCGCTCGACTTGCATCACTTTTCAGTATCTAAAGGTTCAACTGTGTATCTAGTATGGATTTCTAGCCACATGGGTATAAGAGGTAATGATAAGATTGATAAGGGCTGATAAGATTGTTGCTAGAACTGCGGCAAATGATGGAGATTTTATACCACTTGCATTTTCTATCTCTGAACTTAAATTTCTACATGTGTCCACAATAAAAAGTGGTAGCCAGGCAGAGTGGGAAGTAACAGGAGATTCAAATGAGCTATATGAATGTTAACCTCAATTCTTTCAAGTTTCTGTAGCTCGGTCACTGTCCAGAAGTGAGGAAGTCATTTGGAATCGGCTCAGGTTGGGTCACTGCCATTCTCCCATTCTTTCCTTTTAAAGGCGACCCTCCGCCTAACTGCTCTCATTATGGCAACCAATTAACAGTATACCACCTCCTAATAGAATGTCCCTCCTTCAATATCTTAAGATAATCATTTGGTCTAAATGGCGATCTGGCTTCCGTTCTTGATACTAATAACCTACATTCTTTGTTCCAATTTATTAGGGCATCGGGTTTGGGCTTTATTAATATAGTTTAATTTAATTTTAATTTGATCAATACCGCTAAATAGCCCAGCAGCTGATGCGGCTTATATAAAATCCTTCTTCTTCTTCTTCCAAATAGATCAGGTAATAATGGTTAATAAAACAAATAAATAAAAACCCTTCATAGTAAAATTTGTATTTAAATATTGGAGAAATTACGAGCTTACACAAATAGTTATTGTGATATTCGGGTCTCAAGATTTCACATTGAACCGAAATATTCCATCTACTAGCAGGCAATAGTACAGAGCTCTACATTATTATTACAATGATTTGCAATTTAGGACGACAAATTAATTCGGTCCTAAGAAATTCTCTCGTAAAGCCCGTCATCGTCGCCTTTGAACTATTCTCTAATGTTTCCATTTCGTTCTGGCTGAAAGCATCCGCTTTAGATCCGATAAAATATTAACTACCATGGAGGCAATCTCGTGTTTCTAAGATAGTTTTCGGCGTGTACACTTCAAGATTAATTACTAGATCCGTGGAGAGTTCCGCACTAAATTTTTCTCCAATTATTCTTCGGATTATCGAAAATATAATGTCTAAAGTGGAAATATAAAATGGGAATATAATGTGATGAATGGGGGGGAATGTTCAATGAGAATATAGAAATGATTAATACTGTCTATTATACCTTTGTACCACCAGAACACTTTATTACTGCGTGCGGCGAGATGACAACTATTCGTACTATAAACTTTGATACGACTGATAGCGGAAATGGAGAACTAAACTCTGTAAAACCGTCTCGGATACTGGCTTTTGTCAAAGCTCTGAGACTGTATGATGAGTTGTCGTTATAAATCAAGAAATGGGAACACACAATGGATCTGTAAGGTCGCGGTGATTAACCCTCCTCCTTGTAGCAGAAATATTTCGTGAAACATTTCGCAAAACATTTCTGGAAATAGTACGATAAATATAAGCTTGTGTTATAAAAATTAGCTCCCACGTTTTCTGAAATTCATCGAGACCCGCCGTGATTGGTTGTTTGTTATGATTACAACAAATTATGTATTGTGATTAACCCTCCTCCTTGTACCAGAAATATTTTCTGAAACAGTTCGCAAAACAATTCTGGAAATAGTACGATAAATATAAGCCCGTGTTATAAAAATTAGCTCCCACGTTTTCTGAAATTGATCGAGACCCGCCGTGATTGGTTGTTTGTTATGATTACAACAAATTATGTGTTGTGATTAACCCTCCTCCTTGTACCAGAAATATTTTGTGAAACAGTTTGCTAAACAATTCTGGAAATAGTACGATAAATATAAGCCCATGTTATAAAAAATAGCTCCCACGTTTTCTGAAATTGATCGAGACCCGCCGTGATTGGTTGTTTGTTATGATTACAACAAATTATGTATTGTGATTAACTCTCCTCCTTGTACCAGAAATATTTTGTGAAACAGTTCGCAAAACAATTCTGAAAATAGTACGATAAATATAAGCCCGTGTTATAAAAATTAGCTCCCACGTTTTCTGAGATTGATAGAGACCCGCCGTGATTGGTTGTTTGTTTTTTATTGTTAACCCCGATTAACAATAAAAAAAACTCCAAATCAACAAAAAACTCAAAACAAAACAAACAATCAATCACGGCGCGTCTCGATCAATTTTAGAAAACGTGGGAACTAATTTTTATAACACTGGCTTATATTTATCGCGCTATTTTGTGAAATGCACGAGGCAATCAAAATCAAACGTTATTTTGGCTTCAGAAAAATAAGTTAACATGGAAAAACTGAATCATCATGATGAGTAAGTACAAGATTGAGTACCAGAATTACTGATCAAGCAATACTACTCTTATATTAATCAATTAAGGCCGAAAACAAACATATCATATACAATTTTATATACTAAAATAGAAAACAAATTTCTTGCAGTATAGGTATATAATAAAATTATATAAGAATTCTTGCCACTTAACTGCTTATATAGAAATTTAATTTTACGCTGTGTTTGTCATAATGCGAATCAACCTGCTCTCACTTCCGGTTTCGGAGCCCTACTCCATCATCAGGTCAGCTTGGGCAGATCCACAAAATGACAACCCCAGCGTAGAGATAGTTAATTCCGACTTGTCGGAAAGTGTCGATTAGATATTAAGTCCCGAACGGGAGATAGCGACCTGCGTGCAATGGTAGTAATTTCGTACCACCGGGGCGCAACTATCGATAGTAAAAGGATGGTAAAAGGCTTTTTTTCAGGCAAGCCAAATTATAAAATAGGAAACAAATTTCTTGCAGTATAGGTATATAATAATATTATAAAGGATTCTTGCCACTTAACTTGCTTATATAGAAATTTAATTCTACGCTGTGTTTGTCATAATGCGAATCAACCTGCTCTCACTACCGGTTTCGGAGCCCTACTCCATCATCAGGTCAGCTTGGGCAGATCCACAAAATGACAACCACCAGCGCAGAGATAGTTAATTCCGACTTGTCGGAAAGTGTCGGTTAGATATTAAGTCGATATTAAGTCGAGATAGCGGCCTGCGTGCAATGGTAGTACTTTCCACCAGTTTTTTTTTGCCACCGGGGCGCAACTATCGATAGTAAAAGGATGGTAAAAGGCTTTTTTTCCTCCTCCTCCTAGGTGTCTTCTCTGTTGAGGTTGGCGATTAATGTGGCGTATGACTCTCTGTCCAGAGCTTGGTGAATAAGAGTGTTTCCGTCGGTGTGGGTCCAATGTCTTATGTTACGTAGCCATGATTTCTTTTTCCTCCCTATGCTACGTTTTCCATCGATTTTTCCTTCTATTATGAGCTGTATTTCTTCATATTCTGAGTGCTATACTAATTCATTATAGTAAAATTAAATCATAAAAATATCGCAATTCTATTTCTGCAGTTTAAGTGAAAAGTTTTGTTCCTAAATATCTATAATGAACGCGTGTGGAAATATTAATTCTGTGGAATGTGGAATATATATATATATATTACGTGTTTGAGAGAAGTCATACAAAACAATGTTAAGTGATAAAATACAAAGTAAAGTAAAGATTTCAGTTAACGTCTCATTTTGCTGCCAGGGCTAATCTGGACGGGGCCTACTTTGTTTACGCGGAATCCGAACCGCGGTCCTCGGCCATATCATGGTCAATGGCCTACCGACTTGGCAAGTGTCTAAATCGACTCTTCACGAGATATCCGATCTCATCCGGCCTCGAACCGGCGCGCGGCGTGAATGAACAGTGTGTGTCAATAGATTTTACACTTTTGCCTTTTTTGGACAAGAGCACGATACAGAGTTTCGAACCGGTCACCCGTCCATTCACTAATATCGCCTTACGTTGCTTAACTTCGGTGTTCTAATGGGAACCGGTGTTTCGACGTGGCTGGGCCGTTGCCTTTGATAAAATACAGCCACAAACAAAAAGTTAAAAATTATTACACTTATTTGATAACAGATATGCTATGGTTCGCCAAGTTGAGTATTAAAATTCTGTCAAACAGAATTTATTAGTCCACTCCACTGTTTCTTACCTTATTAAGATAACATAAACACATGTTTATATAACATAAAACGAGATGTAATTAACGAAATATCATCGTAACAACAGCTATTTTAGAAACGACTAGGTTTACCTACCTATTTCACTGAGATTTATGAAAAAAAATCCTTTGCCTCCGATACAGATACCGTCACGTTTTGGAAATAGCTCAAAATAAAACAAAATTGAACGAGGCGACAAAAGACGCCAAAAAAATCCCCCCTCGCTCTCCTCACGAGTAGTTTTCAGGCGTTTTCAAGAATCGAAAGTAGGTCGAGGCAAAGCACAGTGGGTCAAGATAATTGGAAATAAATCGAAATCCGTACAAAATTAGGCGACGAAATGCGACCTTGGCATGCTTCGGGTTGTTTCTGGCATAGTACGCTGTTTTACATTATGCTATTATGTGTAAATAAGAAAAATTCGATTCGAAGGTTGTTTTTTTCTATTCAAAAATTGTAAGCAACCCATCCATTTACTTTTAGTGCATAGCAATTTTCAGTAAACTTTTTTTTATTTATAGATTAATTATCACATACTGTATTCGAAGAAAATATAGCAGGAGTATTAAGAAATTTTTTGAAAAAACTATAATCAATTGTTTGTAATAGATTTTGAGATATCAATTTTTGAATTCAGAGTTCTAATAGCGCGACATGTGTCGAACGCCAACTCAATTCCACTTATTTTTACCAAAAATGCAAGTGTTTCTTCAACTTGCACTTAAAATTTTTCAAGCTATAGGGAAAATTACGACTCATTAATAAATAAACAAATAAAGTATCACGAGACGTTATTAAATCGTGAAGCTGAACGTATGATGTACACCTTTCCCTAGAACTGTAAGTACAGACACAGGTACTGATTGGGTCGACCGGTCGACTGCGACAAATCTGCTATATCCAAAGATATTTAAACTCAAGAGATACAATTGTTTACCTTTTTTCTTCATCGGCCATTATTCTAGCCTTATTTTCGCATCTCTCTTACACCGAAGACATTTGCCATATATACCTGTATATTGGTATTAGTATTCGATTAAATACCACAACCAATTATTAAGTAATAAATAATTTCGTTATATTTCTATAATATATCAAGTACATTAATTTGCTAACGTCAATTTTTTCATTTAATGCTTAACTGCTTAACTATTTTTAAATTTTATAATGGAATAAAAATATCATGATCGTGTTTCTTTTAATAATAAAAAGCAGTTTAGCAACGTCAGTTTTAGAAATATGCCGACTGTGGTACAAGCGGATTTCGACGACGAATGAAAATTTCTAGATTCTCCTGTTGCGATGTTGCTATGCCGCCGATCAAGCTCCGTATTCTTTATTTGCAGTATTATAGTATTTTTGCGTTATTTTGTGGACTTCTGTGGACATTAATTTGAAAATATGGTGCATTCATGTATTGTGTACAAGAGAGTGTATCATTTAAATCCAAATTTAACTTTTCACCGGTAAATAAAAATAAGTAGGGTTAGGTATATTATCATATATATCCTCTTCTCTGTAGATCAGAGGCGGACCTAGACATAAAAACTAGCTGATTTCTAAATTATATTTATTTTTAGGTTTATTTTTTAAATTGTATATTTATTAATTTATTATGTTTTTTAAATTATATATAAATTAAATTATTTGTAGAAAAAAGGTACATGGTACGTACTAATTACTAATAACTTAATAACAATTTCTGTTTCCCTTTTAAGAAAGGGTATTGAATAAGTATAATCTAGGTACCCACTTGGGTTTGACAAATCATTACCTACTTTTGTGAAGATTTTATTGGGGTGTACCAAAAATGGAATTTTGCGGCCTTACTTTTTTGTTGCCGTTACAATTTAATACGGCTTTTGTTTTAAATTGTGGTTGCTATAATGTAAATGGACATCTTTTAACATACATATAATTAATGTACTTATTACATGAATTTTATGACCACTACATTTTGTTGTATTTTTACATTTTATTGTATTGAAATTCTTTGCACATGCATTTTTTATTATTTATAAACAATATGAATTTTCCTTTGCAAACCAGAGAAAAAAAACTAAATATTTTTTAAGACTAAGGGAAGAACCGTTTACTAAACAATCGCCATTTTATTTTATTTATGATTTTCTAAAATTATCGCTAGACTTTTCTGATGACTGTATTATAATATCAAATAATTTTGTTTAGATTTGTAATAATTTCATTTAATGACATTCATTTATCGAATTTTAACTATAGAGCAGACTCCCTATTTGTTCTCATTGTTTCACTACGTTGACCATGATTATTCGACTAGGCAAGTGCATTATTTTAAAATTCCTCAACACCGAACAGCTAACTTCCAAAAATCTTTTAGTTTCATAGCGCCACATTTGTGGAATAATATTTCTAATAACTTTAAATTTCAATCCTTTTTTACAGATTATAAAAAACAAATTAAAAATCATTTACTAAATTCATAACAATAAATCATTTAAAAAATTATAATTTCTTCGACTGATTTGTGAGGTTCTTGTTCTTCTGATATGCCCGTCATTGGTTGCTGTTCCGGTTACACTATTTCGTTATGCCTCTCTGCTTATCTCCGCTCATCCCTGATAAAATTATATTTTCACATTTTTATCTAATTTTATTTTTTTAATTCTGTTTATTTTTATAATTTAATTTATTTCTATTTTGTTTTTGGGGTCGCACCACTCTGGTACTTTGTGTCATTGTATCGGTTTTTTAATCGCGGTGCGATCATTTTAGACACACATTTAGTAGTTGTAAAATTCATATAGGTATATAATAAATATACATATAATAATAAAGTTTTTATCAAAAATATGTGAAGTCTACAAATATTAGTTTTTGGTAAAATATTGTGTTACTAGGTTAAAATAATTATTTTAATTTGTTATTGCTAATAGACGGAGTCCCATTCACCGGAGATGAACAAGGTTTGGAACAAGATATTGAAACTGCATTTACTAATACACCCAAAATTTGATATTTTATTTAATAAAATAAAGTAAAAAACGCTTATTGATTTTTTTAATCGTTATTCTTATGTGAAAAGCCATCTTATAATAAAAAATTATGCCGGTTTTTATTTATTTCGCTATCCTCCCTCAACTTATTTTTTTCCTATTGCGACATCCTTCAATGCGACAAATATGTAAGTGTTATTATTTTTTTTTTAAATTTATTAAATAATTATTTTAATTTACTTAAAATACTGTCGGCCGATCGGCACGCCACTGGAAAATTGACCTCAACCGTCTAATATTTGTAAACAACTACATTGTTGCCGTTGCGCCAATACCCTATTCCCTTCTTTATCCATTCTCTCTCGCACTCGTTGATTTTCGCAAACCAATGTGTGACGAAGGTTTAGAGCGTTTTATGAATGGATCGTTATATCTCCCGAGTTTAAATATCTTTGGCTATATCCCATTCCACTTCTCTTAGCAATGTGCACAGTTTCACAGTCTATTTCATACGTTTGGCAACGTGTTTACTGGTTCTCTCTTTGTTCAGTATATTATGAACGCATTGTACTCTTCTTACATACGGAAATCTTGACCCAAGACTAACTTTTGCCAGCCCTTAGTATCACAGGTTTACTCCATTAACGCTATTTTTCGATCTGAAATATATTTTTGTTTCAATACTAGCTCTACATTTTTGTCCATTGGTAAATATTATTTTAGCATTTACTAAATTCGCGTCTTGTTTAACCGAATCCTCTGTTTACCATTCATTCGCGACTTCGACAAATAAATGCACACCTCTAAAAATTTCCGCACGCACATCCGAAATGCATTATTTAGACTAGGGCAAAACAGGCTGCAAAACGCTAATGAAATATTGACGATACACCATATTTATTCATCGTAAACTGAATTGTGCGAGTCGGGGCCCGGCTAAAATCAGTTGATATTTGGTATTAATAATTTCTGAAGCTAAACACATTTGCAGCCGGGGCGGATGTTGTTTTAATTGGTACAGGAATGTCTGTACGTACGTGAAATGTGTTTGGAAATTGAATTAATTGTACTAACATAACGATTGAGGCCGGGAAGAAAATAATTCGGCTGTAGCGGAATTGTTATTTCGAATAAAATACAGGAAAATGTAAATAAAATAAAACTTTACTGGGTGTTCCATTTAAAATAAAGGAGTAACTTGCTTTTAAAGGTGACCAATGTTTAGTATTAAGTCTCACCCTGTATAACTTTTCAGGTCAAATTTTTAAATTAGTTATCAAATCCGTCAAAAAAGTAAAAAAATTGGCCATCTTTTTAATTTTTTTTTTCAAAAATTTGAAATAAAAATAGAAGGAAAATTTGAATAGGTCACTTTTTTATGTTACGAAAAACGTTTCATTATACAATTGTTTATACAGGGTGTTTAATGAAAAAAAATTTGGTCATAGATTCTTAAAAAAAAATAGGTAACCCGTATTTTTTATTTTGGGCCAGTTGCCCCCCTTTTCGGATTTACAGCCCCCTGAATTTCGCCCCTAAAAATAGTTTTTTTAATATCTCAGGGCCCTGGTGAACGAAAATCACTTAATTTGGTACATGTTGTTTTACCATAAAATTACATTTTTTCATGCTATTAACTTTTTTTATTTTCATCAGTGGCGTCCCTACGGTATTTAAACCAAGTATTATTGAAGAGAAATATGGTACGCCACTGTTTTTTTTAAATAAAAATTATTTTTAAAATCTACATTAAATTTGGAACAAATTTGATCTCTTAACTTTTTTTTTTGGTACGATGCACCGTTTTCGCGTAAAAAAATAAAAACCATTTTCATACATGACCAAATCGCTAAAATTTTAATGTACATTTTCATAGCAAAATTTAAAAAACGGCAATTTAGGTTTTTGGACATTTTGGTTCGTACTTAGGTAATAAAAACAAGATTTTGGAAAATAAAAAATTATCTTAAACTTAGGTTTCCCGTTTTAAGATTTAGTCTTGTTTGAAAATGTTTTTTATTTTTTTACGGTAAAACGATGCGTCGTACCAAAAAAAGTCAAGAGATCAAATTTGCTCCAAATTTAATGTAGATTTTAAAAATAATTTTTATTAAAAAAAACAGTGGCGTACCATTTTTTTCTTCAATAATATTTAGTTTAAATACCGTAGTGACGCCACTGATGAAAATAAAAAAAGTTAATAGCACCAAAAAATCTAATTTTATGGTAAAACAACGTATACCAAATTTAGTGATTTTCGTCCAACAGGACCCTGAGATATTAAAAAAAACTCTTTTTAGGGGCGAATTCGGGGGGCTGTAAATCCGAATAGGGGGCCACTCGCCAAAAATAAAAAATACGGGTTACCTATTTTTTTTCAAGAATCTATGACCAAATTTTGTTGCATTAATTTCCAGACACCCTGTATTATTCTAATGCCCTTACGATACAGAAATGTATATCAAAGCGATTACACACAAAAGACCGGAGAGCGTAACCTCCGCACCCCGGCAATATTTATCCTTCTAGGCAAAGTTTTAGCGACTGCGAACGGATCTATTACGTGGGAAACGGGGTCGATCCGACAATAGGAAACTATACTCGAAACGTATTAACCTAATTAATTTCGAAAATTTAATTAGTCGACTCATTTTCCTCGGGTTTTATAACTTCCGCCCGTCTTCCGACGGCGATGACGACGTTCGCCGAAGAGGGAAGTCGTCTAGAGTTTGTAGGTTCTGCTTTGGACTGGTATTGTTTGTCATCACAGAAGATGATTATGGTCGATTAATAATAGTTTTGTTGAGAGATTCAAATTTCTATGAATTTGAAATGTATCACAGTTAGACCGTAAGAAGGTAAAATTAATTTTTGTTTCTTTTATTATACTGGGTGAGTTTCCTACGATGTTCTCTATGGGTATCTTTGAAGCTACTGGAGATAGAGAGTAGGTTAAATGGGGAAAGAATTGCAGTTTTGTGGGGTCATAAATATACGGCTTTCAGATTTTTGAAAAAGTTTATGGCTTACTAGATATTTCGAAAAAAACAAATTTTGGGTATTTTAAAAATTGTCCCTAATTCCATTATAATTTATTTTTCACATCCCTAATGAGTTTGTGTTCTCCGATTTTTTCTAAAGCCTGTCATTTTCGACATATATCAAAAGTTGCGATATAAGTTATAATATGTTTTTTTTTTTTATAAAATTACTCAGTTATAGCTAATTCTTATCTTTCTTTGCTAATTTCACTTAGTTAGCCATGGAAACAAGTTCAATCGTCGTTGCTCTCAGAAATGTGAAACTGTCACATTCAAACTTTGTAAATTAAAATAATCAAAAATTGTAAATATGAGTTTTTCAAATGAAGAAAAGCGTGTAGGATTATTGGTTCAACTTTATTTGGCCATACATTTTCGAGGATACGTTGACCGGTGAACGTTACTTACATTTTTTAGAGAACGCTTTTCAAGACATGTTAGAAAAATTAAATTTAGATACTCGCGCATAAATAGAGTGGTTCCAACATGAGTTTCATTATGACACACCAGCACCCCTCCACAACTAAAGAAATGTTAAAAATTATTTATATCATAATTATGTAGACTCAGAGATAGAAAGAGGTGGACCAATTGCATGGGCCTCCTCGATCACCTGACCTATCCATTTTAGATTTTTTTTATGGGGTATGATTAACAACAAGGTTTACAAAAGAATTATGAATTTAGGGAGGCACTCGAAGAGGCACTACAGGAGAAGTTTAATTAAGTCAACCGGTCGTTCTGTGAGAATAGCTAGAAACTCAGTTTTAAACAAATGCATTCATGTATTCAAAACGATGGCGGATTTTTGAACATTTTCTAAAATTACTTAAAGTGTATGTAGTGATTTTATTTTTTTAAGTTTTATTTTGTGTAATGTTAATTGTAAAGAGCCGTTTAATAATATATTTTGTCTTTTTAACAAGTTATAAATTATAACAAAATAAAAACATCATGCTAAGTGAAATTAGTCAAGAAAGATAAGAATTGGCTAAAACTCAATAATTTTTTGAAAAAAACATATTATAGCTTATATCGCTGAAAAGCTTAAAAAATGGCACTTTTTATGAAGTCATGGCCAGCTATGGTTTCCATTTAAGAAAAACATAAGTTTGAGTCATATGTCAAAAATGACAGTCTCTAGAAAGAAACGGAGAACACAGTCTCATTAAGGATGTGATTATCTACAACTTTGATCTGAACATTTTTTGTCTAAAATAGATTATAATGGAATTCGAGACCATTTTTAAAATAGCCGAAATTTGTTTTTTTTTTTCGAAATATCTAGTAAGCCATGAACTTTTTCAAAAATCTGAAAGGCGCATATTTATGACCCCACAAAGATGCAATTCTTTTTCCATTTAACAGAGTCTCTATCTCCAGTAGTTTCCGAGATACCCATAGAGAACGTCGTAGAAAACTCACCCTGTATACAGATTAACTGTTAGAGTTACAATATGCATTGTTAAGTTTCCAAAAAAGTGACCCTAGGAGTATTTTTAGGCTAAAATAAATATTTTGGGGTAAAAATAATTATTGAAGATAGAAAATTATAATTGAAATACTTAACCATTACTCCTGTTACCTATCTTATTAATTATGTAATCGCGAATTGATCAACATTATGTAAAACTATTCCGGCAACTTTCCTCATCTATATTTAACTTACGGTTAACGTCACCCACGTCGTCCCATCTCATTTCGCGGCGCCCATATCCCGCCACCATCTAATATTCAGAAACAGCAAGGGGGGATGGGGGGAGGTAAGGTTTCGCCCCGCGTATGTTTACCTAATGGATGTGTTAAATGCGTAATTTCCATTTATCATTGCCTACGTTTCGAATAATTAATCGGTGCGTTAATAATCGCCGAGTTAGCTTCTAATTAGTATGCAAACTACCGATGGGAATATCGCAACTAAAACAACAACCTTTCAAAATCAAAATATGATTTTTTTAATGTCGTCTAATTTAGAATTCCCTTAAGCAGTTTTTTTGTGATGTTCGTAATTTTGTACAAAACTAACAAAAACACTAAGGTTTCAAGGAATACAGTGTGTATAGCTTAGGTATAGCTACACTAAGTTAGGCTACAAGAAGAAATTAGCATTATTATAAAGCAACACTAGAAGAAATCTTCCGTCAACTAGACTAAATCAACAAAAGATTAAAAATTGATGGAAAATATCTTAACCATCTTTCTTAGATTGGCTGACGACATTGTCGTAATTGCCAATAATCCTACTATTACGAACTACAAGCATAAGTTAATGAACTAAATACAGCCAGCAATAAAGTGGGTATCAAAATGAATTTAGCAAAAATTAAAGTAATGTACAAGGAACTAGTGGAAAGAAAAGACATGCTAATAAATAACACAACACTGGAAATAGTAGAAGAATATATAGGGTGCTATAAAGTCGAGGTACAAGCATTGGTATCAATTTGATACAATAAATTTGAAGATAGTTAAATTGAGGCAAAGTTGCGTCTTGGGATGTCCACCGAGTTTTAAAAAAAAAACGGATTTTTTGGAAAATAAATTTTATTTTTTCCTGTCGTTACTTTTTAAAAATCAATAGACTATTTGTACTTTTTGATAGCCAGTTTATTAGGGCTATCTGATAGCATTTTTAGATTTTCAAATTAGCTGATAATTTTCGAGATACAGAGGCCAACTTATTTTTTTTAAATACGGAACTGCATTTTTTATTTCAGATTTTTAAAATACTCGATCTCCCGAGTACAATGATATGCCACACCTTATACTTTTTTTATTTTGGGTACCTTAACAACAACAAAACTATTTAATTATTATTTAAAACAATTTCAAATCCGAGTCTTTTTTTATTATTTAATCTGTTTATATTCATTGCAACAATATTGATCAGCGCTAATTAAGAGTGAATCAGGAAAATCGAGCCATTTGAGAGATTCAAATTTATTATTTTTAATTTTTTTTATTGTGAATTTGGAAATTTCAGTGTACGATCTAATAATATGCATCATATCAATCGTAGATATTATAAATAAATCAACTTCTACAAACTAGTTTCTATTGCTTTACATGTTCGAAAGGGTTACCACCCTCCTCGTTGCACAAATTTATTATTCGTTTAATTTTATTTATAGCTCTTTGATCAGATCTTCTTCTTATACTTCCGAATGCATTTTGTACTCTTTATTGTAAATGTTGAAATGTATTGATTTCACTTTTACAAATGATATCAAGTAATGCCCCCACCCCTTGGCGACTGGTCCAGGAACCTCGCTGGCCATTAACTGCTCTAACATTTCCAATTCATCTTCCGAGGATTTGATTGTTTATATTATATTATATTATTTTTTTATGAATTTATTGCATTTGATTTTGCATATTCAATGTTTTACCCCACGTCATTGTTAAGTTTGAATGCTAATCAATATTGCAACGATGAATAGATTTAGTTTGAAATTAGTTTAAATGTGTTCAAATGTCTAAAAAATATTAAGTGTGGCATATCATTGTACTCAAGAGACCGAGTTCTTTCAAAATCTGAAATAAAAAATGCAGGTCCGTATTTAAAAAAATTAAGTTGGCCTCTGTATCTCAAAAATTATCAGCTAATTGGAAAATATAAAAATACTATCAGATAGCCCTAGTTACATGTGGCCATTTCCGCCACACCTGCAACCGCACAGAAGATCTTCCCATGAGACCTGCTGATCATGCTTTTATTGATAAGTTTTCCTTTTAAGTTAATGTTCATTAGAAATTCATTCTTTTGTCTGATTTCGTACGTACAAAATTCACGCTGTATATTTTTAAATACCTAAATAATTGTTTTTTAAAAAGGCTTTCCTTCCTTCGAACAACATAACTCCCTAATAAAGTATGAGAACGTGCAATTATTTTCTTGATTTTCCAAAAAGTAACGACAGGAAAAAAAATTGATTTTCAAAAAAATCCGTTTCTTCCAAAAAAATCAGCAATCCTTGAAATTTTTAAAACTTTTTTGATGGTATCTTGGTAAACATCCCAAAGCGCAACTTTGCCCCAATTTAACTATCTGCGTATCTGTTACGGTTACTGAGATACCAATGCTTTTACCCCGAATTTGTAGCACCCTGTATATAATAATAAGAATAAAAAAATAATTCTATAGATGTTGATAATGAAAAAAAAAACCTAAGTAAACTAATGTCAAATTATAGACAATTAGATGCCTGTGAGAGCATCAAAATACATAAATTTAGAGACAGTATGAACGGAGTTAATGGTCCTCTGTCCCATTTCTTTTAGCTTTTTTCTCGTATTGAAACAAATTCTAGCGTAAAACGAATTGTTGTTACGTTCGATTGTTTAAACGACATCCGATCATAGTTCATCTGCTGCTGATGCTTACATTGTTAGCGAAATGCACATCCAATGTTAAAACGTAAAGTTTTTTGGTATATTGTGGTGATGTTTTATTTTGTTATTGTAACGTTAAGGGTTCCAACCCCAACTGGCGCCTGTTCTGTCATCACTGTTAAAGTTACACGAAAATAATGATTATCAGGCTCTTATTTAAAATAAACGACACAAAATCTTATTTCTGAAGAGTCATTCGGATGTACTTACCAGAAACAAAAATTTCTGTCCCTTTTTTCCATTAAATTATTGCATCCAAACTAGGCGGGATAATAAATATCCAGGGCAGCATCCGGTATCTTGGCGGTTGGCAATTTATTAAGCTGTCACCTTACCGAAAAACCTTGGGGTCCCGCTTTGTCGACGATAAGATAATACTAAATAAGCAATTTATGAGAAAATGGTATCATTAAAAGTTAGAATTTCATCAGTCTGTTACTTATTACTTAAGAAGTTTTAATATTTTCGAGTTACTGAAAGTATCGTATGTCTTTTACAATATTGGGTTGTCAAAATATATTCGCCTGCTAATCTACAATAGAGTTCAACGCTGAGGAAATAAATATCAAATTATTAAAATTATAAACATTTATACTTTAATATGTAGTTCTTTATAGTCAGGTGATTTTAGCATTCCACTAGGCGAAGCTGCATTAACCCTTGCAGCATTTAATTTTAATTCATTACTCAAGCATTCTAAATATACTGCAATCATATCAAGCGTTTTTTTAAGTAATAGAGATAATTTGGAGATAGAATCAAATCATTCAAAAGCTGCTAAGACGATCAAATGGAATAACTTGGATAAATGGAACACCCTGTACATTTTAGGAGAATCAGATGCACAATTTAATTGTTTATCAAATTGTATTATACCATTTTTACCTACCTCTTCAAGTTTTCTTAGAAAATGCATTTTCTTAACATTGACATTTTAGATTGTTTTTAATGCAACAAATGTTCAAAATGTACAGGTGTTAAAACGATAATATTACTAGCCAATTTGTATACAAAAAGAAAACTATTTAAATCTTTATAAAAGAGTATACCATATTAATCAAATAATATGGTATACATTATGTCCGCCCAAATATTAATTAATTACCTACTTTATTGTGCTAATAAATTATTCTAAATAAATGTGGATTTGAATCAGAAATCAATATAATAAGTTACGAAAATGATCGTCTCTCTTGGTATAAATAAGTATTCAAAAAATGAAATAACATTTTTTAAGATTATTTTTTACCACACTGTCTAATACACATACAAAATTCAGTTTTTTAGTATTTGAGCAATTATTATTAATCAACGCAAACAGTCAATTAATCTAGTTTGAATACTTGAATCATATTAATTAGCCTTCTTTAACAAATATTTAAATAGTTTTTTTTTTATTTTTTAATAAAATAAACGAACTATATCGACAATACTAGTATCTGAACCCTTTAAGAATTTGTTACATCTTTAAAAATAATCTAAAATGTCAATATTCCATGGGTATATTGATAAATGAGATCTAAATTATAAGAAAATTAATTTTGTACAAAAACTTGAAGAGATAGGTAAAGAATGGTATAACACAATTTGATAGACGATTAAATTATGCATATGATTCTCATAAAATATACAGGGTGTTCTATTTGAATTGAACAAGTAATTATCGTTTAAAGCTAGTAATTATTTACAATAAATTTTCAGACACTCTGTATAAGGTAGTACAATTTTATTATTGCAACACAAAATTTAGTAAATAGAAATACTTCAGTACAATATTTGGCTTTATAAACTTTTTTAAATACGCCTAGAGAAATGAAGCCTTAAAATTATTACTGTATTTTGACAAAAAGGTAAATATTTCAAAACGGTAAGATTAAAATGCGGTAAACCTTAATCATATATACCTTTATTTTAGTCGTAGAAACTAAAAATGCAATAAAATACAAGGTGTTCCATTTAAAAAAAATAGAGCTTTGATATTTTTTATTTATTTGGGACACTCTGTATCTTGTAAAAATATTTTTAAATTGTAGCTCTAATAGTCCGTCAATGAGCCCAAAACTTACAATTTGCAAAAATCTAATCGTTTAGCTACAATACTCCGTGTCGTATGTGGTGAACAACCCTGTATAATAATATCAGATCGGGCAAAACTGTATATTTCATCCTTGTATTATATATTTAATTATATTCGTAGCAATTACAAAGTTCCTTAAACATGCCAACCTCTCCGACATGTAAAGCGGCTCGACTTTCAGCCTCACAAGTTAATTTTATTTATCTACTTTCGAATTTAGACGGGGGAGACACCGACCGCGCTGAAGACGGAAAGAGATAGAGAAACTCCATTAGAAAGTTTGCCCCGTGCTCCCCTAAACAAACCGAAGCGAGCCGAATGTTTACCCGACAAAGACGGATGCTTTTTTATGAATAATTAATCGGCTACCACTTAGCGAGAGCTACCGGCAAATAATATTACTTATAACAAGTCGAGCTCCCGAGCTAACTAGTGAAATTATTTCGGGCCTGTAAAGTTCAAGTACACTTGAGCTTATTTTGAAATATTCATGGAATTCGTTAAAGTTAATTCGACGAGAGCAAATTTTTAGTTTGCTGTTTTTGTTTTCATTTTCTCTCTGGGGATATTTGTGATATTAATAAAAGAAAGAAAAAATTACAGCGAAATAAACGGAGAATCGTAAACACGCAAATTGTGATTATTTTATTTTTAATTTTTAAAGATACAAAAAAAATGTTTGCAAAACAATTTGTTTGAATGCTTTATTTATCAAAATAATAATTACCGTAACGGCTATAATAATTATATGTTAGGTAATTTTCAGTTAATTTTTGTTTTAAAAGATGAACTACTGAATAATTTATCATCACACAGATAGATTGTCAAAGTTTATCTTATGGTCCAATATTTTATAGAATATCAATGAATAAGTGTTTGTTACACGAAATAAAGTAGAACCTAAAGTTTATTACAGAGTCTAAATCCCAACAGAACTATTTGAGACCCTCTACTAGGGTGATTCACTTACGCTACTATGTAGTATACCTTTTTATTAGAAGAAGGAATTTAGTGGAAAATGTGCAGAAAATAGAAGAGACCATTTTTACTTTCTATCATATTAGTGTGCCAAAAAATTATGTCTTTGTTTTTCACATTTATTTTTACCAGTAACTAAAGATAAAGATTATTTTTGTAAAAGTATAATTTTAGAAAATTCTTCACATATTTAAGAAGAATTGCAACTACCTCTGTTGTGAAACAATATTTAAACAACAGAAGAAAACCTTTTTAAACAATGCTAATAATTCACAATTTTTGCAAAAAATCACAAATATTTTAAATTCAATTTATTGAGATAATAGACAAATTATTAGTAAACAGCTTTCTCACAAAATAGCATAGTTATTCGTTGAAATTGGTAATATAGAAAATATTTTTAAATCTATGATCTGAGAGGTAAACATAGATGTTTTACTGTGATGTTCCTCATAAAAAAAGCAAAATACCATTTATTGCTGCTCTACATTTGATGCTGTATTTTGCATTTAGTTTGACACAGTAACTTTACATATAATTTTATTTATATACGGTTAGAAAAAGACAGTGTGAAAAATGTGTTCTGCATAATATTGATGGCTATGAATCTCTTATTATATTTTTTGTAATTATATGACTAATATATTAACTATGGTCTTATAAATATTTTTTTTAATACTTCTTTAAATTTTTCTTTTATCATTACGTAACTATCGTATAATATAAAACAGAGGATTCGAACAAAAAAAAAGAATAATAAAAACAGAAAGAAATCATAAAGTGATTTTTAACAGAACGAACTAATCAATTAGCTTGGCTGAATCGAAAAGTTTCGTGCTGTTTCTTTTAAGAACTGATTTCCTAAAAGGTTTTCTATTAATAGTTAAAATGTTTCGATCACAAAAAATTCAAATTTAATATTTTTAGTATAATTATTTAACCTTAATAAAACTACAAAAAATAAATAATGCTAGCAAGAGCTAAAAATGTAATATTATGCATTATAAAAAATGCTAATAAATTTATATATTTGCTGGATAAATAGATAAATATTATTCTTATTTAACTGTATGAAAATATATTACAAATCAAGTTTTTGTTTGGAACGTCACAAAAGTATTCTTTCTTTTCCACGTGAATGACAATATAAAAAAGTAATTTTAACGCCTAGGCATAAAAGTAAAACATTTTTACGCCTAAGCATAAAAGTTCAAAATTATATTATTAAACTAGCATAAAGTGTGAAATTCAACGCGGGTAACCATAATTTCTCGATATATAATTACATAAAAGGTATGAGTTTTAAATATTTTTATATTATTTGGAACCTTTGAAATTGCACTTATTTGTGGCGTTTGAAACAAAATTGCATGTTCTATTCAGAGTAAAAATGACTTTTTGTGCCTCGGATGTACGTCAAACGTACAGTCTCGCCACAAGAAGTGTCATACACTCCTAAAAAAACAATATACTATTAATAATACTTTTTGTGATTTTATGTAATAAACTATACACATCTATTAAGATAACAGAATTTTCGAACTAATTATGAACTATTTTGTGTAAACATATACTCATGGAACGTTATACATCGACTTTGTTATCAATACCAATATAGCCGATATTAAAATGTTATCTCGTGTCCACATATTGAGGTCAAAGTTGTTCCCAATATTGTCGTCTCGGTCCATACGTTGCAGTCGACAACGTTGCTGTTATTTTAGAGTTTATCGAAAACAATTTTTTTTGCCATTTTTGGATAATATTTCTATATTAAGTATGTTAAATTAGATTTGTTTATGCACAGAATAATTATAATATTCCGTAATTCAGTAAAGTCGTAGTTTTTATCCAATTTATGCAAATTTGTTTATTAGTAAACCACAGCTGACAATTAGTCTCCGTTGGATTAACGCAGCAGTGTTTGCATATTTCCCAGGTTCGTTTTTGAAAATCGGTCGAGTCATTGACAAAATATAAAGAATTGAAATTTGAAAAGTTTATTTAAACATTTATCAGAGTAAATGAAAGGGATAAATTCCTTCAACCAATTTGCTGTTTTTTCTTATTATTTCTAGATGTTTACGCATTTTTTCACTTGCCACAAGGTCGAACGATCAGGTGCGGTAGTTGCTGGATAGCTGTTATGTGACTGTGCGTTGAAGTTCTTCTCAATATCGTTAAACTGACCCACAATAGAATTTCCAAAAATAGCAGCCCACACGTTCAATTTCTGAGGGTTTTGTATGTGCACCTGTGAAAAACCCTGCGGTTGTCCTCAGCCCAGTACCGACAGTTGTACCGATTAATTACACCGTTAAAAAAGAAAGTACACTCATCCGAAAAACGCATTAAATAGGAAATTATTATCATTCGCCACTCGTTCACTCATAGTTTCACAAAATTGCAAGCGACGATCATAATCGTCTTCGTTGAGTTCTTGTATCAACTAAATTTTGTACGGGTGGAAAACTTGTACGATTCCGGTCTCATTGGCTAATTTTCTTGAACTCAGCGTAATATCCATAGCAACTTGGCCCAATACGAATACCTCCATAGCTTCATTTACTACAGGATTTTCCCTCTGCCTCTTTTTGTTCATAACGGAACCAGTTTCGCGAAATTTTGCTACTAACTCGCGAACAATTTTGCCATAAAGTTGTTTGTCATCAGGATAGCGTTCATTAACTATGTGCGCAACCCGATAAATTCATTACTTTTAAAATAAAGTTCGATTATTTCCACTTTTTCTGCAAGTGAGTATACCATGATTGTTAAAAAGTTTAACGATATTGAGAAGAACTTCAACGCACAAGTCACCGAACAGCTATCTAGCAAAAAATGCGTAAACATCTAGAAATAATAAGAAAAAACAGCAAATTGGTCGAAAGAATTTATCCTTATCATTTACTCTGATAAATGTTTGAATAAACTTTTCAAATTT